>NC_064627.1:106093073-106396103 GCF_023864275.1 Schistocerca cancellata | reverse complement strand
CCACCTGGCGCCTCAGTTGGACCAGCGTTAGTGCTGGACGTGCAGACCGCGTGAGACGACGCTTCATCCAGTCCCAAACATGCTCAATGGGGGACAGGTCCGGAGATCTTGCTGGCCAGGGTAGTTGACTTACACCTTCTAGAGCACGTTGGGTGGCACGGGATACATGCGGACGTGCATTGTCCTGTTGGAACAGCAAGTTCCCTTGCCGGTCTAGGAATGGTAGAACAATGGGTTCGATGACGGTTTGGATGTACCGTGCACTATTCAGTGTCCCCTCGACGATCACCAGTGGTGTACGGCCAGTGTAGGAGATCGCTCCCCACACCATGATGCCGGGTGTTGGCCCTGTGTGCCTCGGTCGTATGCAGTCCTGATTGTGACGCTCACCTGCACGGCGCCAAACACGCATACGACCATCATTGGCACCAAGGCAGAAGCGACTCTCACCGCTGAAGACGACACGTCTCCATTCGTCCCTCCATTCACGCCTGTCGCGGCACCACTGGAGGCGGGCTGCACGATGTTGGGGCGTGAGCGGAAGACGGCCTAACGGTGTGCGGGACCGTAGCCCAGCTTCATGGAGACGGTTGCGAATGGTCCTCGCCTATACCCCAGGAGCAACAGTGTCCCTAATTTGCTGGGAAGTGGCGGTGCGGTCCCCTACGGCACTGCGTAGGATCCTACGGTGTTGGCGTGCATCCGTGCGTCGCTGCGGTCCGGTCCCAGGTCGACGGGCACGTGCACCTTCCGCCGACCACTGGCGACAACATCGATGTACTGTGGAGACCTCACGCCCCACGTGTTGAGCAATTCGGCGGTACGTCCACCCGGCCTCCCGCATGCCCACTATACGCCCTCGCTCAAAGTCCGTCAACTGCACATACGGTTCACGTCCACGCTGTCGCGGCATGCTACCAGTGTTAAAGACTGCGATGGAGCTCCGTATGCCACGGCAAACTGGCTGACACTGACGGCGGCGGTGCACAAATGCTGCGCAGCTAGCGCCATTCGACGGCCAACACCGCGGTTCCTGGTGTGTCCGCTGTGCCGTGCGTGTGATCATTGCTTGTACAGTGCAGGTTATCAAGTTTTAAGTGAGTTTGAACGTGGTGTTATAGTTGGCGCTAGAGCGATGGTGCACAGCATCTCCGAGGTAGCAATGAAGTGGGTATTTTCCCACTCTACCATTTCACAAGTGTGCCATGAATACAAAGAAGCCGGTAAAACATCAAATCCCTGACACTGCTGCGGCCGGAAAGAGATCCTGCAAGAACGGGACCAACGAAGACTCAAGAGAATCGTTCAACGTGACAGAAATATAATCCTTCCGCAAATTCCTGCGGATTTCAGTGCAGGGCCATCAACAGGTGTCAGCGTGCGAATGAATAGTTTAGAATGGAGAGAGGGAGCTTTGAACACAGTTCCCTCTGAATAGGTGTCCACGATGGTAACTACCACACTGTCCTTTAGTGTAAGATAGAAAAGGAGAAAAAAAAGAAAATACTGCAATTAAAACGATAGCTGTCGTAGTGAAATAATTGTTCAATCATATGTACAGCGTATCAGACCGTATCCAGTGCATCACAACGTCGACTGCGATAAACTGATGAAACAATTACAATTACGAAAACCTGACCAAGTGGAATGTTATCAACTATTGTGCTGAAGACCACCACCACACCAGTGAAATGAGGCAGTTTACAGGATATCTGTACATGATTAGTGTTAACATTAATGAAGGCATTACCCTTTCATTCTCACTGATGTAACCACAATTCAAACTACTTTTTAAAATTTTTTATTGGTTGCCAGCTTGTATGCAGACATTCGTCAATGCAATGGAAGGGCCTGTCCAGGAGAAATGATTTTAAATCGGCACTTGGATTTAACACTTGCTTCGCTACCTGTTAGACATCTCAATGTCCAGATGCAAAAGCCGCTAAATGTATTTTTTGTCGATTTTGAGGTGGTCATACTGCCTTACAGAGCTTTTCAGCGCCTTCAAGCTGCAGTAGGATTCAGCGTGGGCGTTGTTTTGGGGGAGGACACCAGACAGCAACAAGTCATCGGTCTCATCGGATTAGGGAAGGACGGGGAAGGAAGTCGGCCGTGCCCTTTCAAAGGAACCATCCCGGCCTGGAAAGAGGTTTCAGGGTGCAAAGCCGTCTATAAACCGTTAAAAAAATCTGTAGAAAATCGTGTTCGGTTGCAAAAGCCGCTAAATGTACGTTATCTTTGGGTGTAAAGCCCTGTAAATGTCCCACGTTTGCAAAAGCCGTCAAGTTCAGTATGCAAATTTTCAGCCAATTTTATTTTCTACTATTTTTTGTTGCTGTTTCAACTAAGGTTCAACTTCCCTCCAACTTTTCCATTCTCTAATACTTTGTCATGTTTTGCTAAGAACGCAGCTTGGGGCTTATTTTATTTTGTGCTGTGTCTTGTAATGTCTAAAGCACAATGGTGATTTTTGTTTTTAAACCCAATGTTGAAAATTCATTTTTGTTCTCTATTTGACGTAAAATAACTCAGTTTTTCCTGATAAAATATTGTCACTTTCGTATTTTTATATGCCAGTTTTGTAAAATTATCAGATTTCTCCTTGAAATAAAATGCATTCTATTTATATTCGCAATAATTAAATTGCAGCCTTCTGTCATCCCTATCATATCACTGAATAGAGGGTTTTGTAACCGAATGTTTGTTTATAATTGGGTTGATTTGTTTGCTAAACCTGCTAACTGAATGAATCGGGTGCAAAAGCCATTCATTCAATATTGCATTTGTGATTTTAACGTATATAATATATCGCAGATTTCATCCATCAATACTGAGTATATATTATTCTTCTACTTATTGTTAAAAAAGAAATGAAGTCTTCGACTTTAATAGTTTGGATGGGGCGAGATTTTCACGATTATCTCAGTTTCGCTTATCATGCAGCTAGCGAGTTAGCGGCTTTTGCGTCTGGGCTACTCTTATAATATTGGGCAAATGACAAAAATATTATTGTTGCATACTGAACTCCTCACACACCCACTGACAACTTTAACAATATGGAATAAGGCTCATTTTTATCTTTAGCGTTGTAGGTATATAAATCACCGGTATTATAAAATTGTGATGGATCACTTATGAAGAATTTCACTAGCGAAAATATGTACTGTGACGGTGCGGTTAAAGTGTCTAGCTCCTTGTAGAGGCGCCTAAGTGACGTCCGTCGGTGAACAGCTCGCTTTTGTGCAATCAGTACTTTCTTTTTATGTGATGAGTTACACCAGAAATTCATTCTGTACGACTTTACTGATTGGAAAAGCGCAAAATATATCACGAGGTTGCCGGCCGCTGGTGGCCGAGCGGTTCTAGGCGCTTTAGTCTGGAACCGCGCGACCACTACGGTCGCAGGTTCGAATCCTGCCTCGGGCATGGATGTGTATGATGTCCTTAGGTTAGTTAGGTTCAAGTAGTTCTAAGTTCTAGGGGACTGACGACCTGAGATGTTAAGTCCCATACTGCTCAGAGCCATTTGAACCATTTTATCAGGAAGTTGATATCTTCATTGTTTCCAAGATTAGTAATTATACGATAAGTAATGGAAACTTCGAAACTCTCAGCTGCCAACAGGCGTTGTTATATCTCGATGAGGACAGTTGAAAATATGTGACGCGACCGGGACTCGAACCCGTGATATCCTGCTTACACGGCAGACGCTCTGTCCATCTGAGCCACCGAGGGCACAGAAGAAATGCGCACACTTTGTCCGAACTCTTACGGGAATTGTCACCTTAGTTGGCGCGAGAAATGAGTGAAGGGGCAAATATCCTTTAAGAACATTACGAATGTAGGTTATGGACAGTTGGGAATGTGGGTCTCGCGGGAAGCGTGCAAGAGAAAAGTCCCTGCAGTGGCGCTATCCTCTGTGCCCTCGGTGGCTCAGATGACCATGTATGCAAGAGATCGCAGGTTCGAGTACCCGTCTGGGCACACATTTTCAACTGTCCCCATCGAGGTACATCAACAAGACCTGTTGGCAGCTGAGGGTTTCGATTAATTGCATTTCTTTCTAGAGAAGCTGCATTGTCATAATTGGTGTCTGTTCTTTCGGAACAGTTACTATCTTCATATTAGTTCAAAATGTTCAAATGTGTGTGAAATCTTATGGGACATAACTGCTAAGGTCATCAGTCCCTAAGCTTACACACTACTTAACCTAAATTATCCTAAGGACAAACACACACACCCATGCCCGAGGGAGGACTCGAACCTCCGCCGGGACCAGCCACACAGTCCATGACTACAGCGCCTTAGACCGCTCGGCTACTCCCGCGCGGCTTCATATTTGTAATTATACTAAGAGCAAAAGTAGATGAACGTAATTGTTTTAGGAGCTTATTAATATGTTTTTTCAGTTCAGGTTTTCATCAATATGTCCACCTAAAAGTTTGGAGTATTCTGCCCTACCTGATGACTCCTCGTTTGCTGCATCAGTTGTTTCTACGACTATTGGTTCAAATGGCTCTGAGCACTATGGGACTTAACAGCTGAGGTCATCAGTCCCCTAGAACTTAGAACTACTTAAACCTGACTAACCTAAAGACATCACAGACATCGATGCCCGTGGCAGGATTCGAACCTGCGACCGTAGCGGTCGCGCGGTTCCAGACTGAAGCGCCTAGAACCGCTCGGCCACCCCGGCCGGCGGTATGACTGTTGTACAGAACTGAATGTAGTGTATTTCCTTTTCAAGAATTTAGGGAGAATCCATTTTTGGAGCACACGTGGCCAGTCACGAAATCATACTTTACAATGCTACAACAGCATAAAAAGTGTTAACGTAGTTGTACAATTTTAGTTTTTGGTGAGTAAGAAATGCGACATCACAGGTTCATTGCTGGTAAACGTAAAAACGACAACTGTTATAAATAAAACAGAATTATGCGTGAAACTGAGAACTAAAGTCAGGCTCCCCACTGAGTCCGCGTGTAGTTGTTGCTCCAGCGGGAGCGATAAAAAGCCGGAAGAGAACGAGACGCGAGGAGGCAACTCGCGTTTCTTCCGCCACCACGGAATAATAATTCGCGGCGCGTACCTTCTTCCCTTCCGCGCACTCCAATTTGCTACGCAATTATTTATTAAGCCGGCATCTGTAACTGTCGGCGTGAGTCAGACGCTGAAGGGCGTTTTGTGTGTGTGTGTGTGTGTGTGTGTGTGTGAGTGTGTGTGTGGCACAGCGAGAACCCGAACAAGCAGAGAGGGAGACGGGCGAGCCGCGATGATCTGAATATCAAACAGCGGCGGCGGCGGAGCTGTGGCTACGGCTGCCTCAGCCACAGTAGCGGTGTGATGGGAGGAGGGGGGTGGGGGCAGCGAATTCGGTCGCCTCGGGGAGGCGGTGTTGCGGTGCGACGTCGCTTCTTGCGCCGCTGTCGCCGGGGTCTTAATCCTCTTTGAGGCGACAGAGGCGTCGGTGGTGGTGGGCGGCGGGAGACAAGGAGGTGCTAATCTGCAGGACGCCTCGCCTGTCCCTCTCGGCCATAGCAGCAGCCGCCACCCCCAGCCAGTTACTCCGGCCGTGGGAACCGCAACACGCTGGCAAAACACCATTTCGCAGCCGCTGACAGACAAGTGGAAACGGCCGGGATAAGCAGAGGGCCGGAGCTGGGGGCTTGCCGACGCCTCTCTGTGTGGGTGTGTCGCCCGCGCTGGTTGTTGATGCGTCCAATTAAAATAGTTGCGCGGGCCTTTGGGAAGTAAGGCAGAGAGGGGGGTGTGTGCACCGCCATCGGCTGGCCGGGTCTCCGGCGGGAGGAAATGCAAACTGGCCTGCCAGCCGTGTTTGTTATTATTTGATCTGAGTCACCGCTTACGACAGGGGCAGCAGGGGAGGTAGCTCCCAGCCGCCGGTGTTTGGTCAGCTGATGCCCCTGCTACGGGCCATAAATAATTAGCTACGTTTGCTCAGCCTCGGGCGAGCCCTGCCCGACGTGGAAAAGTTGCCCGCGAGCGATTTGCCGACGATCGCGTGGTGAACGAGGGGAGAAGGGTAAAAAATACATGGAAATAATTGGATGTTTCTGTAGACAGGTTTGTAACTTAGTTATTAATAGAGGCGGGGTGACGTCACCAACCCTTCAGATAACCCCAAAGGCAGCTCTTTTGCTCTATGTGCTTGTATGTCAAGAAAATGCGTTAGTTATTAGCTGCACTACGCAATCAAACTACCAATGCACACTTGTCATCTCATGTTTCTTTTGTCAAGTGATACTTACACTTCTAATTTTGAAGACGATCTCTGGCATCAGAGGCGAGATTAACGACAGTAAGATTTACACACAGCAGTTAGGTTACATTAAATTAGATATACGTTCTGTTCCATACATACATAGTCAGGAGATGTAAAGGATGTATAAAACGTCATAAAACAAGGTTACACATACGTATATGAAGAAAAAGGGATATACTGATGTATCTTCCTCAGATACCAACTGAAATGGTCCAAATGGTTGTGTAATCCACATAAATAAAAAAAGTAAGTGTTCGTTTGTTCAAATTCGTGCATCTCAGAAAGTTCTTGACCGAGAACTTTGAAATTATGACACCATGTTGAATTTTAATACGGGCATGTTTTTAAGTACCTAATTCTTTAATATATGATGTATAATATATGTACATAACATTTCGGGATTTTTTGTAACTGCGTGTCGATATTATTAAATTTATATCATTTCATGTGTAACATATTTAAATAACAGGTAGATAAAAACATGCGCGTACGCCAATGGAATATTGTGTGTAAATTTCAAAACAATCGTTTAAAAACTTCCCGAGATCTGCGGTTACGAACGTCTACTTTTTCTGAACGGTGCCTCCCAGCAAGCAATGCCATACGATCAAAAGTACAAAAGTAATGTACCTTTCTTAAAAATCTCAAATCTCCCAAAGTTCTTCACGGATTGCTTTCAAATTCTGACACATCCCTGCCCTTCTAATATTCAAGTGTTTTTATATACCTACTGGAACAGCACCTGGTATATATCTTAAACATATGTGATAAAAGGGGAAACTTTGAAAAACTTTAATTTTTTTCTGTTCAGAATCTTTAATCTCCGAAAGTCCTTGACCAGTTGGTGTAAAATTTTGACACAACGTTTCATTCGAACAAGGGCATGTTTTTATCTAATTAATTATAAAGGGAAAACGTTAGAAAAATCTCAAAATGTATCTTCCGATTTACTTCAAATTTTTACGCGTCTGTGTAATACGCTTTAAACACTTATAGACTACGTACTTTTTAATATATACATATATAATAGTGAAACGTTGTTAGCAAACAGGAAAGTGGTATTTATTTATTATTGGTTTATGATTAAAATACTACTACAGAATCTGAATTTGCAACAACAGAAAACAAAGGCCATGGTCACAGAGGGGAGAAAATAGGAGAAGAGCAAAGAAGTGGGAGAAAATGGACGTAGAAAACCAGGAAGAGGATATCGACAGAGATAGGTGGCAGTAGGAGATGAAGAGAAACGGGGAGAAGAGAAAGTGGGCAGAGAAATGGGGACGAGGTGATTGACTGAGGGGGGGGGGGGGCTATGGGATATGGAGAACATATGTCCAATTCCCACACACATTAGAGACATGCGGTTTTTCTTTTCTTTCTTTTCCATTTAAGCAGAGCCACTGCAACGCGTGGCTGGGTACAACATGTAAGTCATAAAATCAATAACTTACCTGTATTTAAAATGTAATAACAAACTTGTCAGAAAACATGTAAGTGTACACGGAGGTAGATATTTCTTAGGCTACTGCAGCCACACATCATTGAAGAGAAAACTAGCTTTCAAGACTTATTTATATTGAACATTATTGCACTAAAGGTGCACGGAAGTTATACTCTTATTATATGATACTATTAATAATTTGTTCGTGGGTTTGCGGTCGGCATGTATCGGTGTGCAGAAGCGCAAATCTGGTTGAGTAATGTATTAAGTAGAACTGAAGTCACTTTTTGTTGTTCACTCCCTGATCTTGTGCTATTAATATATGTCGAGACTTTTGCTTGCATTGCGCGACTTGGTATGGCAGTAATCACAGAACTTCCACATCTTTAACGCGCACTTCTCCATGCTCAAACGATACGTGCGTTGCTCTGCCTACATTAGTTCAAATGGCTCTGAGCACTATGGGACTTAACGGACTTAACATATGAGGTCATCAGTCCCCTAGACTTAGAACTACTTAAACCTAACTAACCAAAGGACATCACACACATCCATGCCCGAGGCAGGATTCGAACCTACGACCATAGCAGCAGCGCGGTTCCGGACTGAAGCGCCTAGAACCGCTCGGTCACAACGGCCGGCTCCTACATTAGTATATCTGAATACTAGGCTCTTTGAATTCATACAATGTATGTATTTTTTTGTTTAAACAGTTTCTTTGTCGGTTGGTGGATATGGCAGAAGGGACGAAACAGAGAAGTAATTGGTCCCATCGGATTAGGGATTAGGGGAGCATGGGGAAGGAAGTCGGCTGTGCCATTTCAAAGGAATCATCCCGGAATTTGCCTGAAGCGATTTAGGGATATGATGGAAGACCTATATGAGGTTGGTCGGACGCGAGTTTAAATCGTCGCCCTCCCGAATGCAAGCGCAGTGTGCTAACCAATGCGCCACCTTATTCGGTTATTTTCCTTGTGATGATCTATTGTGACACGTATTTCATTCACAGCTGATTACTTCACTGTAGCCATGATTACGCTTTAAATGAAATTGTGCTGTCTTAAATCAAAATTTACCTGTTTTATTCTTGATTCCTTGTCACTCTTTAAAGATTCCAATTTCTTTGTCATGCAGTACGCACTTTGATGTCTCCATCTAGTTGCCACACCTAGTGTTACATGTTTTCTGCCTTCAGTAGCGAAACCAATCCTCCTGCACCGCTACTACGATCATTATATGCGTTCCCGATTGCTGCAGTCATGTGTACACTTCGACTTCTTTTTTGCGTGTTTTTCAGGCCAGTGGAGGGAGAGTTGACTATTCATCATTTTGTATCCTATGTCATTAGTGTGTGTCTGTATATTTCAAGTTTCTAAATAGGGAACGCTAGGTTAAACGATTGTGCTAAATATGCTCACTGCACGCGACTTGGCTGTGAGCTTGACTACTTACACGTCGTCAAAGTACGGCCATGAGGTCGTCAAAAATTGGTACGATTATAGAATTTAGTGAAATGTTCATTTCCGCCCTGTGGTATCGATAGCTACGATGCCACGGCGTACGTGCAAGTTCGTAGATTGTCACTACGACACCGACACAGACTACAGCGCCCTCTAGCCGGCAATGTGCAGCTCTACGAGCGCCGCTCCAGATTCAGACCATTTTGATTCCGAGGAGACGACCTAGCAACATTGTTTCTACTTCATAGGGGGCTAGCCATTGCAGACTTTGCTACTTCAGTTACTTCAATGATAGTGTGTCCAACTACCAATAGCTGTTAGCGTTGATACCTGTACGGCTTTGCACCTACGTGCTCATCTCACAAGGGAACATCCCCATCGCACCCCCCTCAGATTTAGTTATAAGTTGGCATAGTGGATAGGACTTGAAAAACTGAACACAGATCGATCGAGAAAACAGGAAGAAGTTGTGTGGAACTATGAAAAAATAAGCAAAATATACAAACTGCGTCGTCCATGCGTAAGATAAGCAATATTTAGGGCAATGTAATACGAAGAGCTCCGTGGTCCCGTGGTTAGCGTGAACAGCTGCGGAGCAAGAGGTCCTTGGTTCAAATCTTCCCTCGACCGAAAATTTTAACTTTTTATTTTTAGTTTATGTGAAAAACTCTTATGTTTTCATCACTTTTTTGGAGTGATTATTACATCCACAAGAAAACCTAAATCGGGCAAGGTAGAAGAAACTTTTTACCCATTCGCCAAGTGAACTAGTTAGGTGGGTCAACAACATATTCCTGTCATGTGACGCACATGCTGTCACCAGTGTCGTATACAAAATATCAGACGTGTTTTCCTGTGGAGGAATCGGTTGACCTATGACCTTGCGATCAAATGTTTTCGGTTCCCATTGGAGAGGCACGTCCTTTCGTCAACTAATGGCACGGTTTTGCGGTGCGGTCGCAAAACACAGACACTAAACTTATTACAGTGAACAGAGACGTCAGTGAACGAACGGACAGATCATAACTTTGCGAAAATAAGGAAAGTAAAATTTTCAGTCGAGGGAAGATTTGAACCTCTCGTTCCACAGCTGCTCACGCTAACCACGGGACCACGGAGCCCCTGAGCTCACAGTGTCCTTAATATTGGCTATCTTACGCATGGACGACCCAGTTTGTATATTTTGCTTATTTTTTCATAGTTCCACACAACTTCTTCCTGTTTTCTCGATTGATCTGTGTTCAGTTTTTCAAGGCCTATCCATTGTGCCAACTTATAACTAAATCTGAGGGGGGTGCGATGGGGATGTTCCCTTGTCAGTGCAAAGTTACGTATGTCATTGACTAATATTCTCTAGTAAATGTTCTGTTAAGTTAAACGCAGTACCGAAGCGTTTCACCTTTTGCTGCTCCTACTCACTTCCTACATTCGGCCAATCCTTCAGTTTACAGTAGCAGACTCACGCGCAGCCTTCCAGGCGTGATACAAAAAACCCATTATTATTATGTTACTCAGAGTAAACTATTACTTTAAAGCATTGTAGTCAGGTATCGTTATTCAAGAGGCGTTCAATAATTAATTCAACATTTTTTCTGAAAGCAGGTTAGTTTTATTCAGGATTCCAATACATCATATTATTCCCCCCTCTTACGGCTACAACATAATCTCCAATCAATGCGACGGCCTTATGCCGCCTTACTGTGAGGGCCTGTATAGCCATATAGTATCACTCGACTCGCCGACATCGGAATCAATTACCCACGTACTGCTTTCAGTGGAGTCTATCCTTCATTGAGCGAAGAGATGGAAGTCGGAAGCTACGAGGTCCGGGCTGTAGGGTGGATGAGGAAAAACAGCCCAATGAAATTCTGTGAAATCTCGGATGTGGCAGATACGTGCGTGGCCTTGCGTTGTCATGGAGAAGGACAGTGCGGGAGAATTGATAGGTTTGCGCTACCTTGATGCGATGATGACAGGTGCCTGGCCCAGCGACTCACCGTGCTTTTGTCCAATGTCAGATCCCCAGAGACATTCCGCAAGAGCCTACAAATATCTCTGAAGTTATGGTTTTTCGTCAAAGGAACGCACCTCCTTTACAGATGTCATTTTGAGTGCTACGTATAGCTCTGCCATCTATCGGAACTGCATGAAACTACAGTGACTGAAGAGGGAATGTTCCACGATGTCCCACAACAATTTCCGTATTTTTTCAACCGTAATTGGCCGAGAAAAACATTGTTGCATTACGTATTGAACGTCCCTCGTTGTATCGTTTCTTCAGTCTAAGCTTCATGTTCCAGGATACGTAGCTGCAGGTAATCTCAATTAAAACAAGGAGGAAACTTACGCTCCTTGTTATTTTTAAGGAACGTTTCGCAGTGAAGTTAACCCAAACATTCTAAAAATAATGTTCTTATTTTATGAAACATTCACCGTGAGTCAATAACGTTCAACGATCTGGTTTTTTCCCGGGAAATTACCTCCCTCCCCCCCCCCTCCTCCTATAAGGAAAGAGTTGTCACGTAATGGCAGCTTCTTTCATAATGTAGTCTGCCATCCTGATTGGCACTAAAATAAATAAAAAACATAAATATGAGCTAAATTGCGTGATATATTTCCGCCATGCCTGTAGTAAAACGACGCGTATCTAGCTGACGCCGTTTAAAGCAATCAGCGGCCGCAAATTTATGTGCCACCGGCTCTAATTTGATAGGGCACGCGTGTCAGTCAACAGAGCAGAATTGGCGTGTGCCGGGTCATCAGGTTGGACTAACAGCATTGCTGCTGCAGTAACGCAGGCTGTTTGTCGGCCCGCGCGCGCGCATCCGCGCTTTGCATACACCGCGCGGGCCCATTTGCACGACACACGCTGCGCAAATAACCAGAGGCCGGCACAAAAGTCTTCATTCAGCGCGCAACAGCGGCAGCTCACATCCCGTAGAGTCGGCTTGGGCATTACGACAATGCACCCGCATCCTGAAGACGCTTCGATTGCAAAGTAGCTAACTGGTTCAGGCGCGTTATGTCACTTTCGATCTGACTTAACTTCTGCTGTAATATTTTCGCTTACCGCATTTTCTTCCTCAGTGGTGCTCACGAGGTTTCTGCTAACTGATCGATTCCAAACTGGAATCGGGGCCTTAGGGTGGGGTGCAAGAGGCGCGCAATTCTGCAGTCACTTGAAATTTTTGCCTGTTGGTGTCTCTCTGGACGTTGAATTAGCCTACTTGCGATATGAGATTGTTTCCAATCGAATCTTCACCGATCTTTAAGAGTGATCGTCCGAAGCTCGTGGTCGTGCGGTAGCGTTCTCGCTTCCCACGCCCGGGTTCCCGGGTTCGATTCCCAGCGGGGTCAGGGATTTTCTCTGCCTCGTGATGACTGGGTGTTGTGTGATGTCCTTAGGTTAGTTAGGTTTAAGTAGTTCTAAGTTCTAGGGGACTGATGACCGTAGATGTTAAGTCCCATAGTGCTGAGAGCCATTTGAACCTTTAAGAGTGACCGTCAGCTATTATTAGAGAACCGGAAACTAATACTTGATCAGTTTCCACAGCCGGAAATATTGGTCCGTTTGTATCCCTACCATCTGCGGTCATATCAAAACATCGTTTCATATTCACTGAAATGTAGAAATGGTCCAATTCTCGAGCAGTACGTCGTATCAGACTCTTAAAGCCATAATTTCATTGCATTCCAAATATCAGACTAATAAAACTACACACACACACACACACACACACACACAAGACTCTCATAAAGGCAGTCCTGAACACTAGTTTCCTACCGCCGAGTGTGGTGGCCCGTTGGTTAGCACACAGACTTGCATTCGGGAGGACGACGGTTGAAATCCCCGGCTGGGCAACCTGATTTCCCTAAATCGCTCCAGACATGCTGAGATGGTTCCTCCAAAAGAGCATGCCGATTCCCTTCGCTATCCTTCCATTATCCGGGACTTTGCGACGTCTTTAATAACCTGGTTATCGACGGGATGTTGAACAATGACCCTCCATTCCTTCCTTTCGTTTCCTATCAACCACTCTACAACATGAAGCTACACTCTGGCCACATAAATTGGACAACTAGCATGAATAGCAAGAGTAAAATTTTGTTTATTATTTGACACGGTAGAAGAAGAAACAGGAGTCGACAGAGAAGAGATAGCGGATCCAGTATTAGAATTAGAATTTAAAAGAGTTACAAATAAGTTCAAGTAAGACAGAAGGCATAGATAATATTCCTTCGGAAGTTCTAAAATCACTGGTGAAGTGACAACAAAACAACAATTCACGTTGGTTGCTAAAAATATTCAACAGCCTAGATCGCACAAAACGTTTATTTTTATTTAAGACAACTGGTTTCGACAGACTTTGCTGTCATCTTCATGTCTTAAAAGTCTTTTTGTTGTGAGTCGTGTTCAGCACAACTTGGCGTGAGGTCCAACGTAAAATGAAGACGTCTCGCAATAAAAAGATTTTTTTTTTGCTGCCTTAAATAAATATTTATGTAATCTAGGATGTTGAACGTTAGCAAGTAAAAAATATCGCTCCCCCACCACTGTATTCACATAATACCAGAGATAGCAAAAGCGGACAAAAACGAGAATTATCGAACAATCAGCTTAACGGCTCATTTATATATTGATTCGTTTTAGACCAATATTAGATACTTATAATTGTGGTTGATTTTTACATTTAATTGGTTGTATAACTATATTTATGGCTGGATTGGGTGCTAATTTTGAATTTGATTTAAAGAAGATTTTTGCTCTTTCTACTTTGAGACAACTTGGTTTAATAATAAGAATTTTGGCTATCATCCGACAAGAATAAAATACATAATAATGGAAAAGAAAATTCATGACGCCTTACATGACGATCAGTTTGGCCTTAGGAAAGGTAAAAGCACCAGAGAGGCAGTTCTGATGTCGTGGATGATGCTGGAAGCAAGACTGAAGAAAAATCTAAAGACACGTTCACAAAATTTGTCGACCCGCAGAAAGCGTCCAACAACGTCCTATGGTGGAAGATGCTGAAAATTCCGAGAAAATCAAAGGTAAACTGTAAGGAAAGACAGGTAATATACAATATGTGTAGCTCATAATGTATCCTCAGTGCACAAGAAAATTAGTTAATTCATAAATACTTGAGAGAAGGTTTCGGGTAAGCATGGTTACCATCTTTAGATCTCGATAAAAGGTTATTACACGTCTCCTTACGTCAGCTGCACAAGAACTCTTTCTAAAACACTGTCAGGTATTAAAAATATTACTTGTACAGGAGATATTTAACAGTTTTTTATAGAGATCTGATGATGGTAACCGCGCTTATCGAAACCAGTAATCAACAATCAAGGTTGTTTGCAAGCGATCTTAGTTAAGAAGTTCGGCTTCTCTCATGTAATTATTACTGGTCACCCATTCAACTCAAGATAAGTAAACTTACGAATTCATAAATGATCAGAGAAAGCTACGTACTAAAATGGATAACTATTCTCTTTAGAGTTTCCAGAATGATATTTTCACTCTGCAGCGGAGTGTGCGCTGATATGAAACTTCCTGGCAGACTAAAACTGTGTGCCGGACCGAGACGCGAACTCGGGATCTTTGCCTTTCGCGGGCAAGTGCTCTACCAACTGAGCTACCCAAGCACGACTCACGCCCCGTCCTCACAGCTTTACTTCTGCCAGTACCTTGCCTCCTACCTTCCTAACTTCACAGAAGCTCTCCTGCGAACCTTACAGAACTATTTCTGCAAGCACACTCCTTACAGAACTAGTTCTGCAAGGTTCGCAGGAGAGCTTCTGTGAAGTTTGGAAGGTAGGAGGCGAGGTACTGGCAGGAGTAAAGCTGTGAGGACGGGGCGTGAGTCGTGCTTGGGTAGCTCAGTTGGTAGCCGGCATGGTAGCTCAGCGTGTTCGGTCTGAGGGTCAGCTACCCTCTGCATTAAAATACTGAGTTAACGGATCAACGAACAACCTGAACGAGGCTCATCGGACGTCCGCCCCGAACATATTCAACGAACAATGTAGAACAAAATTAAATCAAACAAAAAAAGGTAGAGTCACTCTCCCACACCAAGAATTAAAAAAAAAGGTTGGTAGAGCACTTGCCCGCGAAAGGCAAAGGTCCCGAGTTCGAGTCTCGGTCCGGCACACAAATTTAATCTGCCAGGAAGGCTCCTTAGAGTTATTTTACTACAATACTAGCTGACAAACCCAGCGTTGCCCGGGGAGTTCTTTTTGGCAGTTTTCTATTAGAAACAAGAACAAAAAATTATATACTTTGTAGCGAAGTATCGAAAAAATTTCACATGCGTGTATTCGCGAAAACACCTTCGAAATTATGAAACAGTTGTACAACGATGCATGTTTAAGTACAAGTGTATAATTACATTATCCAGATAAAGAAATATGATCCCGGACAGTTTCTGTCCGCTTGGTGCAGCTGTTTCGCCTGCCAACAACATGATTTTGTAAACGTCTCCACGGTAACGTCTCTCCGCAGCTGTATAGACCATTATCATGTCCACCTGCAGCGATTTACGCTTCGGAGTTTAAAGCTGTCAAAAGTGCTGCCAGGTGTCAGGGATTTCCTTAAGATGAGTCGACTGTAGGAGTGTCTCAGTAGAAGAACTTAAGTGTATTAAAACTTCACACTTGATGCTGCAGTTTTCACGCATCTCAGTGTTTATGATGCCATATTTCCTCATCTATGTACCATACAGTGATATAATTGCATTCAGCGGCATATGTGGATACTGTCTGCAAAATGTGTAGCGAATAGTCGTAGTAGAAAATAAGTAACAGATTTAAACATCATGCACAATGCGTCAGTTTCTCTCGCATGTTAGTGTTTGTGACGTCTTCCTGAAGTATATGTGGGACCATGATACACTTTTGTAGGTGCATTGAGCTGCACTGCCTGGGAAATTTATTATGAATGCAGCTAAAAAAAATAATGGGTCTGAGCACTATGGGACTTAACTACTGAGGTCATCAGTCCCCTAGAACTTAGAACTACTTAAACCTAACTAACCTAAGGACATCACACACATCCATGCCCGAGGCAGCATTCGAACCTGCGACCGTAGTGGTCACGTGGTTCCTAACTGACGCGCTTAGAACCGCACGGCCACACCGGCCGGCTCAATGCAGCTAGCGAAACGGAAATAATAATTAGAAAATCATACGTGATGCGGTAGTTTTTCTTGCATCTCACTGTTTATGACTTCATATTTCCTGAACTATGATTCGTAATTGATTCTTAACCCCCACATCTATTGTTAAGTGACTACCAGCACATTTGGTTGAAATCGGTCAGGTGGTTTATGAGGAGATGTGGAAAACACACACACACACGCACGCACACACACACACACACACACACACACACACACACACACAGCACATCCATTTTTATAAGACGTTTGAATGAAACACTACAGAACAGGTATAAAACACAATTAAAAGTGCTTTAAAAACAACTAAACAAAATTGACAGTCACAAATGATATCTATGGTTAAAAAAGTTATCCAATTCGAAAGAGGCGGTCAGGTTAACATTACGCCGGCCATAAAATGATCGAAACATTAACCTTCTCTGACTAGTATATCTTAAATTGGTAGACTCTGTTAACTTCTAGTTGGCCCATACGACAGACATGGCTTAAATAAAATTGCTGCAGGCTGGATGGAATCGTTGCAGAAAAGACATAACCTCTCAAAGAAAAAACTCTAATATGCATGGCCTGCAGAAATGCTCACCAATGTACTGCTACACGTGCGATATGGAGTCTGCTCGTAGTCGCATAGTGCACTCAGGTTTGGCCTAAAACAGTCTCGCACTTGTGCTTGTGGTGAGAATGGCTTACCTGAACAGACAGTGCTCTTGTGCGACACCCTAGGACATGTAAGACCGAGGTTAGGGACCTAGATATAGGACAGTTTATACGCAGACAGGATGAGTAGAACTGTATAAGTAATGTCGCAAACGAGCTATACATGTGGCATACAAATAGAAGACATTATACACTTGAATAAGACACGTTACAAATGTAACACATCAGTAGTACATATAAACGGAACAGGTACGAACACAGACACTGACTGATTCGGGTGCTATATCACACACAGAAAGTGAAGACGAGTTACACAGACAGACATAGTAAAAGTAAGCTAAGGATTTCCAACAGTAAATGGAATCAGTCTGAAAATGTAACTCTCTGTGTAGTTGGTTGTTATATCATTTCATAACATGTAATAATATCTGAAGATGTGACATTTCTTCTTCCTTCGCCGGCTCGAAGTTTGGCCGAGCCCTCGCACCTGATCCACCTGACGATGAGATATTAAATCAACTCCCACTGTAGTCACTCTCGCATTTCCGTCAGCGTTAGGGAAATGTTTCAGTAGTTCTTTATCGATAATACTTTTTAGTTAGTATTATTTGAAAGTAAGGTAAAAATTTTAATTAAAAGGAGTTAAAGTGACTAAGAGCATAAAGTTATAAGAGAACAAAACTGTATTACCGTAGTTTGTTTTTGCCTCTATATTTGCTTAACCATTATTAGCCCATTACTGTTCCTGTTCCTATCGTTGGCCTATGATTGTTGTCGTTACCGCTGTTGCCATTTCTACTACTGCGTGTTGTGTAGAGTGAAGTACTGAAAATATACTAACTTATTTTATAAAGAGTACCAGGTCACTGTAATCTTTATCTCCAAAGATATAGTTTCATTGGAATTTATTTAAAGAGAGAGAAAGATAGATTCTTTACTGATGTGAACTGAAGATTTGGGATATTTGGCGTTCAATAGAGCTATCAAGTGAAAAAGCAAATGGTGAAATTAACTGTATTTTAGTGTGAATATTTGGAAAAGTTAACAGTATCGATATCGACAATCAAGTGTTAGTATAAAATTTCTGTAATGCAGACTGGTAGAATCTCTTGTCGGAAATAAACTTTGAGCTAGCTGTTAATGAATATTTATTGGCCTACATAAAGAACAAAAAAAGGAAAGACAATATACTTTGTACATGTACACTTAAAAAATCAGATTTAACAGTGCAGACCAGATAATTACGTCGACGCAGCTTGTTCTGCAGCGTGTGTAATAAACAGTTCCTTAATACCACTCACGGTGACTGTAAACTATTTAAACTAAATTTAAACGAGTCGTATCTTCTTGAAGCGAAGTCTCAACTCTTAATCTGCTCTTAATCATCACCGCGTTATGCGAATATAACAAAATAAGAGCCACCGTACTCCGGCAACATTACGTACGATTTACGTCGAGATCTGCAAATACAACGACGCCATAGCCCAAAAGAAGCGCATATTAAAATATCTATAGTCAAAACAAGACCACGACAACCCAGCACCAGCTTTACCACTCTCCACTGTTACCGTAAATTTGGAAATACATTCTAGCCTCATTAATCAACAGATCACCGCAGCCATGAAAGCAGATGTATACCATACACTTAGAAGGTATAAAGGGAAGGTCTCTCACAACGTTTCTAAGTCAGTATTATTGGCATCTCTCATTTCTTCCATGAAAAACAATTTCAATTTTAACTTAAATTACATTCTCAACCTATTGTGTACCTTATTTATTATCATTATCTAAGTTAGCAACAAAGTTGAACAAAATTTTATATTCTGTACATTTCATATTTTTTATATTTTAAAAATTTTGTTTATTTTATTAATCCTTTTGTTAAATTCTGCACTAACAAAACTGAATTCTTTATGACCTAACGTGTAAAATCAGGATCATTTACCCATCTTCGTCATCCATGAAAGTTTTTAACATCATCACGGGTTCATCCTGTATAAAGTAGGCAGCATAAGCAACGCTTATTTGAAACATTTTTGAGTACTAATCGATTGTTTAGAACTCATACCAGATCAAAGGCATACTGCAATTGAAAGGCATACTGTTAGATTTATTACCCGTAGATTTGGTGAACACGTGAGGCTGACGGAAGTGATCCGCGAAACACTAGGGAACAGGCATTTCTACAGACTGTATAATGATTATACTGCCACAAGTACAGGGTGTTTCTATAAGATCATATGTGTTACAAAGTATTATGTTGTCAGAACTATCTATCGCTGCGCCAGGGTTGGGTCATCGGAGAAACGTATACATTGTCTAGTTTACATTCATTACCTCTAGATGTCGGTTGCCTTCTATTTGCTTGGTTAACGTCAGTGTTAGAAAATGACTATTATACAACAGAAATCATTCTGTGTTCTCAAGTTTGTGAAGAGTAATTCCATGATTAGTGCAAAGACTTTCAGGTTGAGGTACCAAACTGATCCTCCGAATGGATGGAACATTCATAGATGGTCCGACAGATGGCAGAATGAGGATGTGTATGTAAAGAAAAGAGCTCAGGCCATCCTTGTGTTTCGGTCGAAAAGTCACACAAATTCCAACCGCTTTCCAACGTAGTACTACAAAATCAACTCGTTGTGCCAGTCGAGAGTGACAACTGAGTATAACTACAATTTTACGTATTTCAGGAAGTCGATTGGTTATGAAGGCTAACAAGTTACAGCTGTTTCAGCTCTACGTCATGATAACAAATGCAAACGTTTGGCATTTTCTGTGGAGCTTAAAAATGCTACTGACAATGGTAACACTTTGGCAAAACGCATCGCGCTCAGTGATGAAGCGACTTTCGAACGCAGGGAAAGTAAAAAAACACAGTGTTTGAATTTGAGGCCTGCACACGTTGAAAATGCTCGAGAGACACCGAAAGTCAATGTATTTTGTGCGATATCACACACATCTATTTACAGCCCGTTCTTCTTTGACGGAAACAAGATTAACTGTCAGCAGTATCTTGCTATGTAATAAAACTAATTGTTTCCGAGCCTGACGAGAACAGCTTCATTTTTCTCACAAGAAGGAGCACCCGTCAGTGGCGTCAACACGTGCACGAATATCTTAATGAAACTCTAACGAGCCGTTGGATTGGTGGTCAAACATCCTGCGACTTTGCACTTCAGCTGGCCTCCACGTTCACGGGATTCGACGCCCCGTGGCTTCTTCCTGTGAGGTTTCACTAAGGACAATGTTTATGTACCAACACTACCACAGAACCTAGAAGAGGTGAAGAATCGGATCCGTACTGTCGTAACATCAGTGACGATGGATATGTTTACCAGAGTAAGGAAGGAATTCGAGTATCGTGTTGCTGGTGGAGGAGATATTGAACATCCATAACCTAGACTTAAGAGAGTCGTAAATATATGTCCATAGCTTCATAGTGGTATGTCATACAGGTTAATAAATCTATGCGTACGAAGTAAGTACTTTGTCTTTGAAACACCCTATATAAAATACGGTTAGGGACCGCGAAGACAAGATGCGAGGGAACAGCATACAGTCGTTTTAGCATCAATGAATCTTCGGGTGGAACAGGAAAGGGAATTACCAGTAGTTCTATAAGGCAGCCTCCGCCATGCACCGTATGGTACTTGCAGGGTACATATGTAGGTATAGATGAAGAATTTCACGACTTTTGTAGAGTAACTAATTCAGAGAAGAACTTTACTACAGGGCACCAGAGATGGTATCGTACATAGGCTCAAAACACTACGGTCTCTGTGTGTGTAAGGTCTCCTCTTGCGAGCAGCCAACTCTTAGATCTTCATCGACGTCTTTCTTTAGCGCTGATTCCTGCAGGAGTCTACGAGCGGCCACCTCCTCCCCACACCGCAGCTGCTGGTAGCAAGTAGTTTGTGCTCGCCCGCCTGAGTAGGCGAGGGTCGCATTTACAAGATCGGAGGGAGGATCCCGAAGAAGATGCGTCGACTCGGTGAGAGCCCGGGAACGGGCGCGTCTTTTGTCAGGTAAGCGGATGTATTGCCGAAACGCAGTTTTCCAGTAAATTTGGCTTCAGGGGCGGGCGCAATCTGCGCTGCGCCGATCCGGGCTTTGAAGCGGCTGTCGGCGGCCGTAGAATCGACGACTCGGCAGAATGGCCGCACGAAGACACCCGACTCGAATCGTCCGTCTGCTAAACCGCCTCATTTACCCGGAGTGGGAGGGCGAGATGGAGGGAGGGAACAGAGGGGTAGGGTTATCCCCAGGGACGCCGGCTCCTACCTGGCGCGCTCTCCAATTCCCTCGCCCCACTCAATTTGTGCCGGAGAAGACGTTCATTTCAGAAGCCATTTCCAAAGCCAAGTGCCAGCGGGTTTGTACTCAGCCGTTTGGGTACCGAGGAAATGCTGTGACGTCGGTCCTAGAACGCACGATAAGTGTCTGTGGTTGTAGAGAGTGAAATGAGCGTGTTCAGAAGATTTCAGTTTTGTTATTTCATGACGAAAATTCAGTGTCAGATGCCTCCACACCGGTAAGAAACTGCCACCTTATACCAATCTAGACAGTAATTAGTGTTGTGGCCCGACTAATCACGTTAGTAGTGACTGTGTTATAACCGATCCGAATTAAAAAAAAAAAACCTTCGCATACTCTCAAACTCTTTTAGATGCAGGCAAATCTTAAAGAAGGGTCTATAACTACATGGTCAGCCCACTAGGAATTTTACTGAAATTAATCGATCACGTCTTTATCATCCTTCGTCCGCCAACGTATTTCAGATAATTTTCACTTGACTGGGAGTGATGGGTACATCTACGGCTTGTAATGGTTCAAATGGTTCAAGTGGCTCTGAGCACTATGGGACTTAACATCTATGGTCATCAGTCCCCTAGAACTTAGAACTACTTAAACCTAACTAACCTAAGGACATCACACAACACCCAGTCATCACGAGGCAGAGAAAATCCCTGACCCCGCCGGGAATCGAACCCGGGAACCTGGCCGCGGGAAGCGAGAACGCTACCGCACGACCAAGAGCTGCGGACGGCTTATAATGTTGCGAGTATATTTTAAATAGTATCTTTATTAATTTTAATACTTCACGAAGTTGAGACATAGAATATTACCTTTGCCAAGCAGGTTGCACCTGATGGCTTCAGACGGCGAAACTAGTTGTGTATCAATAAACAACAATTTTACTACCTGTCAGCAGAATTCATAACACCTGACCTAGATACTAGTATTTGAGTGCTTGCTCCCTTACTATCTGCACACCATTATTTTAAGTAGTCAGACTTGCTGTCTCATACGCGAAACGATATGAACGTCCCGGCAGTATCTCGTAATTGAGATGCCCTCTCCAGCGTCCGTTCTTCAACCTGCAACAGTTTGTTGGACTCGTGGCACAGTGACTTAGTAGTTTTATTCATTTGTTGTTTCGAAATAAGATCACCAGACGGAGTAACAGTCATCACCTTTCAGGAGCACGTAATTTCCTCTAGAGCACGTAGGTGTAGAACGTATACCAGGTAGTCATGTGACTATCACTGGAGTAAGTGCGATATCGACGTCATTGCCGTCGACGCGCCGCTCACGGCTACGCGGGAGACCGGCACAATGAAATCTCCCGCCAGCACGACGCTGGCGAGCTCGGGAGGGTGGGTGGGGGGGAGGGGGGACTACGTATACATGCTACCGGTGGAAGCTGAATCCACATGACGTCACTGCCTGCGACTCTGATTGGCCGGCGCGCCTTTTTAAGTACCCAGACCTTTCCCCAATACCTGTCATTGGTTCCATCCAGGAGTCTACTGCTCATCTTTGTCAGCCTACATTTGTCACAACAAACTGAGATCAATTTAGCTGATGGCTAAATAACAAAGTTCGTTCAAAACTGATGTCTCCAACATGCCATCATTGACGAAGGCATCTAGCCTAACCAGCAACATCAGGAAGGCATACAGGTAAGCCTCCGCAAAAACTACCCGTCAAATGCACCAGTACAAGAGCTTCTCGCCTTTACTTCAAGATCTTGAGGCTCTGAAAACAGTCCTCGTAGACGATGGCAAAAATGCAGTAATCCAGAAGATCGCAGGCAGATGAGGCGCTGTTTAGAGAACTGCACTTCTGTGCCAACAAACATCGAATAGATCATTGGGAAGAGCAAATGGCCATCTTAATATTGCGATCGAGGAAAATGGAGCCTCGTAAGGACGTTGCGCTACCCGAAACCTCCAAAACTAGCCATTCAGGGCCCTGCTGGCCAGCGATGTGACTCACTGGGCAAGGGCGAAATGCTTTCCATTACATATGAGGTACAGCACAACATGGCACTAGACGAGACAAATGGGGATGTAACTCGAACCAGGCGTCAGGCAAAAGAAATTCATATGCTTCTCAGGCATTTGCTTCCAATGTTCACTACACTGGCAGATGTGAAGTCCATCAACCGACTGAGAAACTGTTCCATCCCTTGGTCCAGAGGGGATAACTAAAGAGCAGCTGAAGCATCTTCCCAGATATCCACTGGTACTTACCAGCATCGACAACCACTGCATAATACTAGGATACGTCCCATCCGAATGGAAGATAGCTCAGATCGTGCCATTGCACAGACCAGACAAGGACCTCATACAATATACTAATTACTGACCAGGTACGTAGCTGTCGGCACTATCCATGATCGTCGAACGAATCATACTTCAGCGCGTCAGACAACCTATCTTTGAAAACGACCTTATTCGCGCGAACCAAATGGCTTTCCAGCCCACACTAACACATCGAAAGCTGACGACTGTGGTGACCAGGGGAGAGGTGACAATTTATTCATCCTCTTGCTTGCAAAACCAATCCTGACCAATGAGAGCTGTGTGAAAAGGAACTCTGTCGTCTTGGAAGATAGCATCATAGTTGGGGAAAAACATTGTACTATGTGACGGACTTGATTAGACAAAATAGTCACGTAGCCTTTGGCAGTAATGCGGCCTTGTACAGTAATCCTGTGGCCCAATAAATATAACGATTTAGCTGCACAAATTACGACTCAAACTCAGCCCAGACTGGTACCATAGAATTATAACTGTTTTTAGTGAGCATTAACTGAGATTTATTTTTTGATTACCTGAGATCTTGCATTGCGTTCACAGTTCTGTAGCCGTGCCAGTTGTACAATGAAACGTGTGTCCGATGACGCATTACAGTTAGGAATATTACGTGCCGCTGTAACGGTTGACCTGGTGTACGCTCTACCGACAGAATAAACAATCTGGTCGCTGAAATTTATTTCTGAATCAGTTGTTTATTGTAACTGACAAATTTAGCTGGTGCACCTAGGTATTTCAGCACTATTAGTTCAACCATAAGTTGAGCCTGAAGGAGTTCATGAAGTAGTGGTGAATGTGTTTGCTTTGACTGTAAATCACTGGGTTGCAATTTCTTTTAACTTGAATTCCGGTTTCTATTTCATTTTGAAGCTCACTCTTAACTACCTTTGTATTGGGACTGTATAGAAACATTAAGCCGATGTGTGGCCTCATTTAAATTCAGTATAAACTAGTACCTGTTGAAGCAAATTTTTTATCATGTTTAAGTTTTCCTAAAGTTATATTTTCACGAAGTAAATATTTATCTTAGCGAGTCGTACAGTTTATTGGTCAAGCTTGAATTTTAATGTGATTACATGTGCTTTAAAACAATTAAAAAATAAAACTTTGAACATAGCAGCTAAGGTTCAATGACCGTGTCAGAATTATATTAGAACAAATAAGCCCTCAGTCACAAATATTAAGTCAAAATTGACCAGGTTTCGACGCTACTATTACCGTCGTCTTCAGAATTAGACTAACTGTTCTAAAACATATTAGGTATATAATACATTAATAAAATTAAAGTTTGTACTGACTGGAAAAAGAAGCAATACTTACAAGTCACATATTAAAAAAAGATCTAAGCCGGAAAGGCGACGTCATGAATAGTTGTAAGTGAGATGGCGAGCCGTAAGGGCTGCTCGTACTGTGAACAAGGGTTGCAACAAGACTAAGGTGCCCACGTTAGAAAGTGTGGGCAAGTAAACATGGTGTTGCTACGAGCGCCATCTAGTAGCCGCAGAAACAACTAGGCTACTGTACATTCAAAATTAGACACATGAAATTGTGATGCAGCTGATTCAGGCATAACGTAAGCACTAATAATAATAGGATGAAGTTACAGCCCCTAAATTCATCCTTTGCCGATCATCTCTTAATTACTGGACACGTGCCTAAAGCCATAGGCGATAACAATATTCTGCATACCGAAAAGAAGGGGCGTAGGTTAGATGTCTTAGAGGAATTGGAGATTTTCAAACATCTCTCTAGTCATGATGGCCTCATTCTCAACGAACAGCTGCAGCTGCGAAATAAAAAGTTTTTCGACTGTATAAAGCCATTGCTTGATCTTTGATTCAGATTTCCTCGTGCAGTTTACCGAAATGTTGTTTTCCTGTCACATCTTTGCTGTTCCCTTGTATGTCATAACTAACGTTTTTTACGTTGCAAAATGTATCTTTATTTGAAGGAGATAAATATGTCACTTCATCCTATTATTATTAGTGCTTACGTTATGCCTGAATCAGCTGCATCACAATTCGATGTGTCTAATTTTGAATGTACAATAGCCTAGTTGTTTCTACGGATACTAGATGGCGCCCGTAGCAACACCATGTTTACTTGCCCACTCTTTCTAACGTGAGCACCTCAGTCTTGTTGCAACCCTTGTTCACAGTTGAAAATCAAATGGCTCTGAGCACTATGCGACTTAACTTCTGAGGTCATCATTCGCCTAGAACTTAGAACTAATTAAACCTAACTAACCTAAGGACATCACACACATCCATGCCCGAGGCAGGATTCGAACCTGCGACCGTAGCGGTCCCTTGTTCACAGTAAGAGCAGCCCTTAGCGGCTCGCCGTCTCACTTACAACTATTCATGACGTCACCTTTTCGGCTTAGATCTTTTTTAATATGTGACTTGTAAGTACTGCTTCTTTTTCCAGACAGTACAAACTTTAATTTTATTCATGTATTATATACCTAACATGTTTCAGAACAGTTAGTCTAATTCTGAAGACGACGCTCATAGTAGCGACGAAACCTGGCCAATTTTGACTTAATATTTGTGACCGAGGGCTTATTTGTTCTAATATAAATTATTATTGGTTTTTGTAGTGGACTGACAAGACAGCCAGTCCACAGTGACGGGTAACCGAAAGGCACGCGTACACACACGCCGACTGGCGTGAAGTCTGGAACAGGATAAGTTATGAATGCACTAAAGAAAAGTACGTAACTTCTTTTATACTTAACTTTAATTCATCCTTGTGGTACATCGCTCGTGACTATACAAATGAGAGTATCTCCAGATATGGTTAATGGCGCCTTGCTAGGTCGTAGGCATGGACTTAGCTGAAGGCTATTCTAACTGTCTCTCGGCAAATGAGAGAAAGGCTTCGTCAGTGTAGTCGCTAGCAAAGTCGTCGTACAACTGGGACGAGTGCTAGTCCGTCTTTCTAGACCTGCCATGTGGTGGCGCTAGGTCTGCAAGTACTGACAGTGGCGCCACGCGGGTCCGACATGTACTAATGGACCGCGGCCGATTTAAAGCTACCACCTAGCAAGTGTGGTGTCTGGCGGTGACGCCACAGTTTTAGTGTATGTGTTGTTCCTGACAAATGTATCACAGGGTCGTTCTGTACATCATCCACCCAGAGCCCGCTCCATACCCCTATGTGGCACAGCGGTATTTAGGGAAAAATGTCGGGTTAAACACATCGCAAGTCCCTCATTTCTGTTTTCGGATCTGGAAACTTTACCTACAGAGGAGATCCTTTCAATGTGAGATGGCATCGGAGGAGACTGAACTCTACTGACCACCGGTGAGGAAGGGTTACGCTCCTCCTCATCCCGACCACACTGCGGAGAGGAAGAGTCCCCCACCGGCACACACCCCCACCCCTCCCAGCTTCTTCTGGAATGCGTAGCGCGGCAGGTGTGGCCACGCGGCCTGGGTCACCCGCCAGCTGGTGGCTCGGCAGCCGCGCTCGCAACACGTGCCCTGCCCTGCCCCTGCGCCCCGCAACCCGCAACGCGCGCGGCCGCTCCAGATGCCGGAATGATGGCACAGAGGCCCCGAGGCCGGGCGGGTGCTCTTTTTTCCCTCTAATTAAATCGGCCGAGCCCGGGGGCTGCCGGCTGTCTCTGCCGGAATCTGTGCCCGCCGGCGATTTTAATTGGCAAATATTCGATATTCGGCGCGCCCTGCTCGCCAGGTGGCCGCTCCCAGGCCAGACGGCAGAGTATCCCCGCGAATACCGTTCCGTGACCGGTGGCTCTTTTCCTTTTTTTTCCCTTCTTTTTCTGTTAGATTTTTTGTCCTCGGTAGTGGCCACGAGGTTTCTGCATATAAATCGGATTTTATACACCAATTGTCAGTGCTAATTGAAGTATCGATTCCAGACTGTTGACACTCGCTTAGAAAGAGAGCTAACTGGGGTGGGATGAGAGAGTCACGCAGCTCTGCAATCGTTCGAAATTTTTTCGTATTTATGTTTCTGTTGACGTTCTATCAGGACGACCATGTTTCCAGTCGAATCTTCACTGACCTTTATCAGTCACTATCAGATGTTGCTAGAGAACCGAAAGCAAATGCTTAATCACAATCCGACCTGACAGCATAGGCGAAAATGCTCTTCCGTTTTTACCACTACCACCTGCGGACTTACCAAACCATCGTCTCGCACTTACTAAAATGATGAAAAGGTGCGTCTATTTAAAGCCCATTACGCGGCCATGGCGTACCTCTTTCCAGCCACGAAGGTGGGATGAGGTCCTGCTTACCAGTCTTCGCGAAGTCCAGAGTCCTTTGACTTATGGCTTCTTGCACCGGAGTGACACCGTTCCACGGTGTGGTGCTTGTGACATACAAATCACTGTGCGCCACATTAACTAGACTGCGTTTTATTTTCAGACCAGAGGGCAACGGTAGGAAAAGGGTGCTGATAACCTTCGCGCTAAGCACCCGCAAGGGCCAAATACACACAAACACACACACACACACACACACACACACACACACACATATATATATATACACAACAGAAACGTCCAAATATTACACATTACGGCATATACGGCTCGTAACGCCGTGATTTCACTGAGTCCTAAATACCAGACTAATAAAACTACTCCCCCAAGTATCTTACAGACATGTTAAGCTCGTTTTCCCACAAAACAATGACAATTCTAGTATTTTATCCACCGTCTTGATTTAATGACTGAAAAACCAGTCCGGTGAGTGATGTCATCTAGGCGCTTCAGTAAAGAACCGCGAGACCACTACGGTCGCAGGTTCGAATCCTGCCTCGAGCATGGATGTGTGTGACGTTCTTAGGTTAGTTAGCTTTAAGTAGTTCTAAGTTCTAGGGGACTGATGACCTCAGATGTTAAGTCCCGCAGTGCTCAGAGCCATTTGAGTGATGTCAGAGTAGGGGCCCGAACTGACTTTACCTCTGTTTCTCTTCTTTTTTTAAGTAAATCACGGCAGGAGTTCAAACTGTGAACGGGAGTATTCGTTTATAATATCTAGGTGCACTCGTGTCACGAAGGCTTTCGTTGTAAACTTTCCACAATGATCGGAGCACACATCATCTCATGCAAGATATTAACCATTGGCAATTTCACTAATTACGAAGCACAATTAAATGAATGAAAACATGAAAGCACTAGAAGGACAGGCCAATCCAAGTTTTGAATTTGTAGAGATTGTTATTGCGAAATCCGTTCAAATTTAATATAACGTGGTACAAAATAGCGCAACCAGTTTAAGATACTGCTCAAGCAGTGGGAGTACTCAATAAGTAGAATTTATATGAAACTTTCACAGATGCATTGTCAGAATCGCAACAAACAACAGATGTCTCTCGGAAGCCTGAATTGCCAGCCGGAGTGGCCGTGCGGTTCTAGGCGCTGCAGTCTGGGACCGAGCGACCGCTACGGTCGCAGGTTCGAATCCTACCTCAGGCATGGATGTGTGTGATGTCCTTAGGTTAGTTAGGTTTACTTAGTTCTAAGTTCTAGGCGACTGATGACCTCAGAAGTTAAGTCGCATAGTGCTCAGAGCCATTTGAACCATCTGAATTCTACGCAGAGAGGCGACATTGTTCTCGCAAGGTCTTGGTAGGTAGACTTAGAGAACAGGTAACTGAAGTACACGTTAAGAAACTACTAGTGGTTCCATCTCTTAATTAATACGAATGCATAGCAGCTACGGATTCAGAACATGTCGTAAATGACAAACACAGCTGACTGCTTATTCACGCGAGCCGATGAGCGCTGTCGACAGTTAAGTTGATTCTTTACCTCTGGAGTTCTAGAACATTCTTGAAACCGTTCTTCACAAGCGGCTTCTAACCCAGTTGCAAGCCTACGGACTATCATCTCAGTTGTACGACTCGATTCCAGATTTCCCGTCACGAACGTCACTGGTGGGAATTCATTTCGTCAAACCGGAGTGATCTCTGTATTTCCCCAAGGAAGTTATTGGTCTTCTGCTTGTATAAACGATTAGGAGATAATCCGAGCATCACTGTTAAGTTGCTGTGCGAGTGTGTGTATGTGTATGTGTGTGTGTGTGTGTGTGTGTGTGTGTGTGTGTGTGTATGTGTGTGTGTGTGCGGGTGGGTGGGTAGGTCGGTGGGAGTGAGTGTGTGTGATTTCTTGTGTAACTGAAGTTTGTATATTCGAGGGTTGGAACTTTAATAGTGGCAACTATTTATTTACAGCTCGTACAAAACGGATACGTTTTTCAAACTTTTACTGCCTTCAAAGTAGTAACCAGCATTGTGTATAACACGTTGCCAGCGATGTGGAAGTCGTAGGATACATTTAGAAGTGAACATTGAGTTGACACTTAGAGCGGTGCGGTCAAATTTGTAGCAGTTCTGAAGCGAATGCCGTGAAGTGTTTCCTTCAATTTACAAATCGAGTTGAACTTACGAGGTCTTAAGTCAGAGGAGTGCATTAGGTTGTATAGAACTTAGTAGCCCCATCAGTCAAATAGATCAGTAACAACTTGCACTGTAACACATCATCTTCGTGGTGTAGCAATTTTAATGGCCGTTAGTGTATATTATATTGTATTTGTTTCACGATTTTAGGCATACAGTGTACTCCTTAGATCTTTTCCAAGTATCTGAAGAACAAACAATATTTATTCCAGAATGAAGTTCGACATAATTAATATATTACCTTTGCATTACTATCAATGGTAGAAACAAAAAATCTACAGAACATCTTACTGTCAGATGCAATTATTCAGTCAGAAAAGGAATTCACGGTTAACATTTAGTTACAACAAAGTGCTATAAAGAATAAAATTAACGACTGATACAGTATGGTTTAAAAGGAGCCTGGATAGCTTGCTCCTGATCGGTCCGATTTACGCCATCGATGTCTCCTTAGAGGACTAATTGCTTTATATGCCATGAATGTGAGATCCACACTTCTTTTTCTGGAATATTGGCTATATAACCATCTGAATTATTTCTGTTTCTCCGGTATGTATATATCTAATCGTCCAAATTGTTGTATTTATTTTTAAATGGAATTTTGTTTTAATTATTATAACTTTCGTGTCATTTTTTGGCACCACTTCACTGCACGTCTGTGGAATGAACAATCATTCTTTTTTAAAGTGTGTTTTCTGTATTGCGTTTCTGGAAATGTCAATTTAAAAGATATTCTCCTTACTGAGGGTCAATAGAGGAGTGAAAATATCTAATGTAATCACACGATTGACATCTTTGGCTACTGTATGTGGTGATTATATTGTAAGCTGAATCATCGGACGACCTTGGTGTTGATTCCCATTCCCTTTCTCTGAACTGCGTTTTATTGTATTTCTTACCTACATTTACGAATACAGTCCGCGAGTCCTTGTGCAGTGTCTGTACTAGCATTAGCGATTTTCTGTGCTTTTCTGTTCGACTATGGACAGTGAAAAAAGCATGTTGCAAAATGATTGTCCTGCAAAATGATGGTCAGGTCCTGCAGAATGTGTCATCACTTCTTTGTCTATGCTGTTCATTTTGGGGACTCAACCTACGACCAGCTTACAAGTGATGACACTTTCTGCAGGACCTGACCATCAATTTGCAGGACAGTGCTCAAGCACGTACAGTGCAAACTGTTACGGATGTTTTTGACTGATTGAGCTTCTAAGTGCTATACCACCTACTGCACTACCTTGACTTTAGATCTCTTATGTTCAATTCGATTTCTAAACTGAAGGAAACACTTCACAGCACTCGCTTCAGAACTGCTACAAATTCGTCTGGCAATAGACCGCGCCGCTCAAACTGTCAACACAACTGGCACTGCTAAGAGTAGCCTACGTCTTCCACACCGCTGACAACGGGTTATAAACAATGCTGGTGACTACTTTGATTCGATTTCTAAACTGAAGGAAACACTTCACAGCACTCGCTTCAGAACTGCTACAAATTCGTCTGGCAATAGACCGCGCCGCTCAAACTGTCAACACAACTGGCACTGCTAAGAGTAGCCTACGTCTTCCACACCGCTGACAACGGGTTATAAACAATGCTGGTGACTACTTTGAAGGTCAGCAAAACTTTGAAACACGTATCGATTTTGTACGAGCTGTAAATGAGTAGTTACTACTATTTAAGTTCCAACCCTCGTATAAAGTTTCTTTATGTAAATAAATACCTAAAACTCACAATTATGAACAACTTAAATTGGAACCATCATATTGAAAAAGTTGAGAGGAAGGTGAATAAAATACTGCATTTTATGGAAGAACTCATAGTAGATAAAATAGGTCTCTAAAGAGACTTCCCACAGTACGTTTTTCTGTCCTCTTCTGGAGTACAGCTGTGTCGAGAAGATAGAAAATGTTCATAGACTAGCCATTCATTTTGTATTATCGCGAAATAGTGGAGGGAGTGCTACGAAAATGAGAAACGAGTTGAGGTGGAAATCATTGAAACAAAGATGTTTTTCGTCATTGTGATATCTTTGCATGACATTAAATCACCAACTTTCTCCTCAACATTCGAAAATATTTTGCTCACTCCCACCTATACAAGGCTCAATGACCATCGTAATAAAATTAGGAAAATCCGATCTCGTACGGGGAGATTCGTGTGCTTATTTTTCTCATGCTGCTACTACTCGGTACTGGATCGGTAGAAAAATAGTCTAAAAGTGTTACTATGCACACTCTGAGCTGCTGAGGAATCATGTTGATGTACATCTACAGGTGTATCTGGTGCAGCCATCAAGTAAATAAGAATGATAGGGTGATTTCGGTATTAGGGTAAGTACCTAATCATACACACACTGTTTTCACTGTCCATAGTTGAACAGAAAAGCACAAAAAATCGCTAATGCTAGTACAGACACTGCACAAGGACTCGTGGACTGTATTCGTAAATGTAGGTAAGAAATACAATAAAACGCAGTTCAGAGAAAGGGAATGGGAATCAACACCAAGGTCGTCCGATGATTCAGCTTACAATAATCATCACATACAGTAGCCAAAGATGTCAATCGTGTGATTACATTAGATATTTTCACTCCTCTATTGACCCTCAGTAAGGAGAATATCTTTTAAATTGACATTTCCAGAAACGCAATACAGAAAACACACTTTAAAAAAGAATGATTGTTCATTCCACAGACGTGCAGTGAAGTGGTGCCAAAAAATGTCACGAAAGTTATAATAATTAAACCAAAATTCCATTTAAAAATAAATACAACAATTTGGACGATTAGATATATACATACCGGAGAAACAGAAATAATTCAGATGGTTATATAGCCAATATTCCAGAAAAAGAAGTGTGGATCTCACATTCATGGCATATAAAGCAATTAGTCCTCTAAGGAGACATCGATGGCGTAAATCGGACCGACCAGGAGCAAGCTATCCAGGCTCCTTTTAAACCATACTGTATCAGTCGTTAATTTTATTCTTTATAGCACTTTGTTGTAACTAAATGTTAACCGTGAATTCCTTTTCTGACTGAATAATTGCATCTGACAGTAAGATGTTCTGTAGATTTTTTGTTTCTACCATTGATAGTAATGCAAAGGTAATATATTAATTATGTCGAACTTCATTCTGGAATAAATATTGTTTGTTCATCAGATACTAGGAAAAGATCTAAGGAGTACATTGTATGCCTAAAATCGTGAAACAAATACAATATAAAATACACTAATGGCCATTAAAATTGCTACACCACGAAGATGACATGCTACAGACGCGAAATTTAACCGACGGGAAGAAGATGCTGTGATATCCAAATGATTAGCTTTTCATTTCTGAAACATAACATCATGTAACACTATTGGCTGAACAATTTTTCGTATTCTGTGGTAGGTACTGCTGTATTGCTGGTATTCTGTGCTAGTACGAGTTTATTAGCATGTATTTCGATGATCCGTTTATGAAAAGAAACAAACGTGTTTGTTATTTTTACGATTTCCTGTTCCAGATGGATATATGAAAACCAAGTCTCTCTTTTCTAAGACTCCGAAGATAACTTCGAAGTGAATTCAGAAGAAAGTGCTACTGTCAGCGAAATTTCTGATGGGGATACCGATGAAGGAGATGAGTTTATTGCAAAGTCAGAACCAAAATTGACAAATTCAGCGTCCTCGGTGACTCGCCGTCATCAATGCACAGACAGATCTCCCGGTCCAAAGCACGCAAGTGATCTTGCAACCACAATGTACGAAATTGTCAACATTTTGACGAAATTGTAGACACCGTATTCACGTTAGCCAATGCTGAAGCGTCACCAGTTGTTCGGCACTGCAATGTATATGCTGCTCCGAGTACAATGAGAATTTTGACAGCTGGAAATTTCTTGGAACTGAGAGAGTTTTTTGGTGAGTTACTGGCTGCTAGAGCTTTCTGCTGTAGAAAAGATTCAGTTTCTGAAGTGTGGAGACTAGATGAAAACATTCTCTGTACAGTTTTTACTGCTGCCATGACACAGAATCAACTTGCGTGTATTCGTCAGTTTATCAGGTTTGATGATAAAGCAACACGTGATCAACGAAAAGAAAAGGATAAGTTTGCAATCATAAGTGACGTTTGGAATTGGTTTGTAAGAAATTGCAAGAAGCTTTTTGAACATTATGAAGATAACACAGTAGATGAACAACTAGACACATTTCAGGGTAGGTGCTCAACAGAATCGTACATGAAATCAAACCAGCGAAATATAGGATCGAAGTCTGGTCAGCTGCTAACGTAAAGACGTCATTTTTATTCAAGACGGGATTCTACATCGGGTAGCTTGTATGGAATGGGCGATAAGAAAAAAAAAATGGTTCAAATGGCTCTGAGCACTATGGGACTTAACTTCTGAGGTCATCAGTCCCCTATAGAACTACTTAAACCTAACTAACCTAACCTGTGACCGAAGCGGTAGCGCGGATCCATACTGTAGCGCCTAGAACCGCTCGGCCACCCCGGCCGCCTGGCGATAAGAAACTTTGGAACACCGCATTGTATGTGATTTGGATCTGGAAGTGGTGTCTCCATAGAGATTCTTCCACGTTCGTACCATCTGCAAAATTTTTGCTGAAGAATAATGTTACTATGACAGAAACTTTGAGTGTAAAACAACCTGACATTCGTGGAGTGACTAAAAGTGCAAAACTTAGAGAACTTCTTCATCAGAATTAATATTCTCAGAGTGCGTGGCAGTGGTCAGCGACGACCCGAGTATAAAATTGTATGCAGCATTGGTTACAGTTGAAATAAAGAGGATACTTGATGTCAACAACGATTATTTAATTCAAATACATACTTCTACACATCCAAAGAACCTCAGTTTTGTAGCCCGCAGCAGAGAGCCCGCTAGCAGAGAATCCTCAACGGGTGAATACTAGCCAGAATTCCCTCTCCCAGAGCACCATGGAGTACCCGTCGATGAACTGAGAGTGATCGTCTCTATAAAAGACAGAACCTAAAACGAAGAAATGCGATTCTACAAGTGTACGATGAAATTAATTTCGGACGAGGGAATTACTGGCAAATCTCTTTTTTTGTCGATGGCAGACTGCAGAACGGCGAGAAGGACCCGGTAAGCAGCACTCGGGGAGCAGATTCATTTTTAATGGAAATTGCCTCTCGTAAAAATCCATTCAGTTTCTGCGATTCAGACACCAGAGCGCGTGCCCCAGAGCAGGAATGCCACGGGCTCCATTCTCCCTGGCGTATCTTTCATGCGCGCCCCGCTTTCTCTCGCTACCGGTATATTAAAAGATTTGTGATAAACCGATGTGTCACGCGGGAAATTTAGTTACGGGCCAGTAATCGAAGGTCGGACACGCTGTTAGAACGGTGTCCTCCCCCCTTCCCCCCCCCCCCCACCACGCAAACCACCCAAAACCTTCTCTCTCTCGCTGTTTCTGTCTCTCTATCCCCTCCCCCCCTCTCTCTCTCTCTCTCTCTCTCTCTCCCTCTCTGATACACACACACACACACACGCACATACCACTTTCTTTTTTTACCCTGAGTGAAGATAGGGGGAGGTGGCCTGCGTGGCGATCCCAGGTGGCAATGGGTCGGAAGCGAACTAATGAAATCACGATCGGACCGAGCCAGCAGCGGTTTGTGGGCTGCTGCTGGGTGGAGGGGAGACTTCGGGTGATCGCTGCGTCCGGGCAGAAAGGGTGGAGGTTGGGACGAGAGGGGGTGAGAGGGCGATCCGCGTGGTCAGCGGAGGTGGTTGTCCGCAGGATGGAACCAGATGGCTCCCATGATGGACGCTATGCAGTGGCGAGCAGTGGCAGGAAGGTCGCCATGTCACTAAAGTAGACAACCGAGTACAAATCTTTAACGCGATTGTATGACCAATGGGTTGCGAAAAATAATCTGATAATGACGTCGCAACATGGTAGAGGTCGTCGAAACGGGCAAAATTTTATAATTAATCACAGTCCGAAAATCCGCCGTATTGGAGCTCCGGCCATCAAACGACAGACAATCTCGCGACGAGCATGTGGAAGCGTATGCATTTAAACTAACTTTAGAATTCGTCTGACAAATTACAGCTGTCGTTACTGAACTTCACTGTCTCCATATTTCCATTATTATGCATACTAGTTATCGCAGGATTACTGCAAAGAGGATTCTGTACCAAGTGTAATAGGCCAGTCGTCATGACATCACAAACTTCACGCGAAATTTCGCCGTGTTAGTTAGGCCGAACTTTAGCTTCTGGTGGAAGAGTTTTGATAAAAAATGCTGGTGTACACAGTCTAAGGGAATCACAGTTCAGTCGTTCGACCAATATTACTTTACACACACACACACACACACACACACACACACACACACACACACACATATATATATATATATATATATATATATATATATATATATATATACATATATATATTAGATGCGCTGTTTACTCCTACTGTAGTGGTTCGATTCCAGTTATTTGACTTTACATTTCCTTTAAGTCCAATTCTAAAATCTCTGTGAGAAGGAAAGATAGGAAAGTGATCAAACATAGCGAAATACGTTCTTAACGCTTTGGGGAAGTTTTGTCAACCCGTGTTAACTTCTGGGCTACGAAAATAGCCTTTTCATATCACGTATTTCTCTTTTTGGTTATTCGAAACTTATAACAAGTATAGAGTTGTTTTACAAAGTGAAATGCTTCGAATCACCAGCTCAAATATTCATTTAAGACAAGTAAAACGCCTCCAAATACGCCTGACGCTGTGTTGTTGACGAAACCAATTAATATTCTTTGTTTAAAACTGCTGCTGCGTGCAAAAGGCAGAAACCGAGAATAATAAAAAATTGTGAATAGTAATCTGCTAATTTTTTGGGGAGTCGAACATGGCGACGGCGACTTCAAAGCAAAGTACAGCGTAGATCCATAGAGCCTTCTCCCCTTATTAGACCTCCATGATCGATTACAAACACTTGTTATCTTTGGAGTTCAGTCTGTGAGGGTTTTCACCCCGCTAGCACACTGAGGCTGAACCGGTGCTGGTGGTTCGCTGCCGACATATCACTGAAACAGAGGTATGAACCGAACATTACCTGCTGCGTGGTGTGCTCTCAGGAGTGTTTTCAATCATTGACACCCACACTGTCAAATATCTTTTATCACTCACTTGTGAATATACATAAAAATATTTTGACAATGTAACTTTCTATTGCTGAAAACACACATCAGGACAGGCCAGAGAAGTTGGAGCGTTCCTTCTACAGTAGTAATTTAGTAGCTCATCACCGAAGAGGGCAGTGAGCTAGAGCACCATCAAAGGCATATCTTCCAGCAGGTTGGCCAGGGTCACAAGCAGGAATTGCAGGCTCTGTGGAATAAAAACTAGTCCCACGAGACGTTCGCCAGCAATCCTCGCCGACACGCTGATGCAGAACGCTGCTCATGGTTTGATGAGACATCCCGCTGGGGTTTCTTCTTACTCCTCAGGTGGGTTTTGCTAAGGACGACCAAACCACTCCCCGTAAAGGCAGCCTCAACTGTGAATATGATGGCACAGAGAAATCCCTGCGCCATAGCGCCGTACAGTTATGAACCACCGAGACAAATCATTTGGTAATAAGCCCTGATGATATGGAAGGCGGATGATCTGCTCTGTCGTCTTGCCTATTGCTGGTGTGCCACATGCCATATACTGGTACCCGGTATCGCTGTTAAAGATCTCTTATGTACACTTTCAAGTGGGTGTATCTCCCTTGAAACATCTATGTCCATGTCACCGTTTTTGTTCCTGATACTTCCGGAATCGTTTCCTGCAGATTGTCCTCTTTTAGCAAATTCATATCTACCCATGGGTTTTATGCAGTCTACAACGCTTTCAAAAAGCAATTGCGAGATTTTTATATTCTCCCACTTGATGTGGACAAGTTATTAGTCCTACAGAAAAAGTGAACAAGATTGTTCTGTAGGAAACTTGATGTAGTTAAAATTTATACTGGGACATATTTTCACCGAATTAGCACAGTTTTCGAATGATTCAAGAAAAACACATCTTAAGGTCAGTTTTGCACGTTCTTCTCGAATAATTCGGCAACTACGAGCTCTACCGAAAACGTATCTCAGTACAAAATTTAACTACATTAAATTCTCTAAAAAAAGTCCTATTCATTTTTTCTGTAGGACTTACAGATTGAAAAAAGTGAAGAATATGGCGCGTGGTACTTGGATGCGTTGCAGGTTGCATAAAACGCATGGGTAGGGACATCTGAATCGTCCTGTATATTGCAAAATGAGTTAATGTGTCATAAAAAGTCACTGCAGTGAGAAAATTAAAATGACTGCAAAGAAATTACAGAGCTGCAGAAAGCTTTTGTACTTGCTAGGAAAACGTTTGCCTGCAAAATGAAGTACAGAAAAGAGAATAAGGTTGTATAGCAGCACGCTATTATGGATAGCCTTGGAAAAGTCGAAGACCCAGTGGTGTCTTGTAAGAGGTGTCTTGTCATATGTACTTATTATCACCGGTTTTGGTCACTGACAGTTGTCAGTCTAACAAATAACAGTAGCCTTCACCGAACGTCATGGTCATAGCTGCCAAAAGTGACTAACAGTCATATAACTCAGCACTGAATTCAGGCTGTTAGGAAACTTGGAATACTTGGTCAGACGTGTGTACCACATTCATTCAGAGTATTTGAAGGATCTGACTTTGAATAATTACAATTTCGTGTCATGATAATTTGTGCAGTTTGCATGTAGCTGTAAATAAATATTTTCCGAGTAACAGGCAGTACTTTCTAAGGACCTTGCAAAGCTTTTACGTTTCGGCTGGAACCGAGTCTGGGAGTCCAAGAATACGGACAGCAACGCTAAATACTAGATGACGAGCAGCAAACTACACTCACTTTTTTATTTCTATTTATTAATATGAAGACAGGTGCTTAGAGTTTATTTTCACAGTCGGAGGATTCAGCCTAGCCGGCCGTTGTAGCCGAGAGGTTCTAGGTGGGTCAGTCCGGAACCGCGCTGCTGCTACGGTCGCAGGTTCGAATCCTGCCTCGGGCATGGGTGTGTGTGCTGTCCTTAGGTTAGATAGTTTAAGTAGTTCTAAGTCTAGGGAACTGATGACCTGAGATGTTAAGTCCCATAGTGCTCAGAGACATTTGAACCTTTTGATTCGGGCTATGCAATTAGGTACTTTTGTTAACTTTACAATGTCTTTCAAAATACATGAACGAACAGGTAGGATGCACAATGTACTATGAGGCTATTACAATCGTCTTTTTTTTCAACTTCTATTGTGTAGAATATCATGCATGCTGAAAAATATTAGATTAACGTATCTTTTAAGTCTTAATTTTGATGAAATATTATTTTCTATTTTATGATGAATCAATAACAACATGTGACTAAGTACATTTTTTCTCTTCACATTCTTGATTTTGCGTTAATTTGACACAACGTTCACAACTGTACTTTGCGACGCCCGATTTGCGTGGATTCACAGTATTACGACGTTATTTGTGCAACCTTTGAGCCTAGTGTTTGTAATATCACGTTTCCGTAATTTTTTTGTTAACTTTTTTCTTATAGACCTTAGACCTGAAGATGATCTGGAGCGCAGACTGAAATCCGTAGTCTTTAGTCAAAAGTGCTGATCCAGACGGTGTTTGTTTATTTATTTCAGCCACTTAAGGAAATCACTGTCCCATACACCACAGCATCACAGCAACAGTAGTAGATTAGTGCTCACAACATCCATCAGATCGTTTACATATATAGAAAACAACAGCGATCTTGTCTCATTTCACTCGCCGTCCAGTAGCATAGTCGTAGCTGGTAACCTCTTAGGACACGAGCTGTGCAACTGAGTTACGGTTCGGTTGCTATCGCGAGATCTACTGCCGTTGGGTTAATCCAGCAAAGAGAAGCCACTAAAGTAAGACTGCAGGAGCTACAGCGGCTCGCTGGCACGTAGTAGGGACTGCAACAAATAGCACAGCGAGCACGACTGCAAAAGGCGTAATCCCTCGTTGTTGCAACACGGCGGGGCAATTTAACTTTATCCATTAGTAGGGAAACGCGCCCCGCGGAAGGAGCAGCCGGCCCCTGGGAGGTGTATCGCCCGCAGTGCGCGCGCTCCGTCCTGCCTCGGAGCTGATGTATGGCGCCCCGCCCCGCCGACTCCTAACGAGCCAACACATGCCGCCGCTTACCGACCAAACCGCCACCCGAGCACTAGAGCTAATCCATTAACCCTCACTCGCAGCAAGGAAACGGTTCACGTGTCTTTTATACCTAAGCATTAATGCACTCCGTTACTATCTGGTATAGCGTACACTGTGAGCTGGTTACAAGAAGAAGGCCTCAGACACAGCCAACCGGTTCGAATCAGATTTGGAAGGTCGTTTGTGTACCAGCTAAACGAAATACTTTTGCATAAATACATAGGCTAACGCGGAGGGTGTCAAGATGGCTGCAATTCTTCCGGGTGCTATACCGCGTCATTGTATCAGTTGAAAATATCGGTAGCCCTAGGTTACAATTTATAAACTATGAATCCCACTTTCCGCCCGTATTACAACAGCCTTCCTCAGAACAAGACTGTTTACACTGGAATAACATTGTCGCTGTTTATTGCAAACTATCGGTTTCGCTATGTCACATTTCTGGCACTGTATTGGACATGGAATATAATAAGCTAGTGATGTTAAAACAACAGCTGATTCCTCAAACTGGGGGGCTACCAAGCACGGGGTCCCACAGAGTTCAGTCTTAGGTCCTTTACTGTTCGTGATATACATTAATGACTTACCATTCCACATTGATGAAGATGCAAAGTTAGTTCTTTTTGGTGATGATACAAGTATAATAATAACATCCAAAAACCAAGAACTAAGTGGTGTAATTGTAAATGATGTTTTTCACAAAATTAGTAAGTGGTTCTCAGCAAACGGACTCTTTAAATTTTGATAAAACACAGTACATACAGTTCCGTACAGTAAATGGCACAACTCCAGTAATAAATATAGACTTTGAACAGAAGTCTGTAGCTAAGGTAGAATTTTTAGGTGTGTCCATTGATGAGAGGTTAAACTGGAAGCAACACATTGATGGTCTGCTGAAACGTCTGAGTTCAGCTACGTATGCTATTAGGGTTATTGCAAATTTTGGTGATAAGAATCTCAGTAAATTAGCTTACTATGCCTACTTTCATTCACTGCTTTCGTATGGCATCATATTCTGGGGTAATTCATCGTTCAGTAGAAAAGTACTCATAGCTCAAAAACGTGTAATTAGAATAATTGCTGGAACCCACCCACAGTCATCCTGCAGACATCTATTTAAGGATCTATGGATCCTCACAGTAACCTCACAGTAAATATATTCACTTATGAAATTGGTTGTTAATAATCCAACCCAGTTCAAAAGTAATAGCAGTGTCCATAGCTTTAACACCAGGAGAAAGGATGATCTTCACTATGCAGGGTTAAATCTGACTTTGGCACAGAAAGGGGTAAATTATGCTGCCACAAAGGTCTTTGGTCACCTACCAAACAGCATCAAAACCCTGACAGATAGCCAACTAACATTTAAAATAAATTAAAAGAATTTCTAGATGACAACTCCTTCTATTCATTGGCTGAATTTTTAGATATAACTTAAGGGAAAAAAACTTAAACATTAGTGTCATGCAATATTTTGTGTAATGTAGTATCTTGTACAGACATCTTTTATTAACCTGACACGTTCCACATCATTTCGAAGTGTCGTATTCATGATCTATGGAACAAGTATTAATCTAATGTAATCTAATCTAATCTAATGACGGGAGGGAGGGAGCAGAGAGGAGACTGACATGACACTTCATGGCAGATTAAAGCTGTGCGCCAGGCCGAGACTGGAACTCGAGACCTTCGCCATTTTGCGGGCAAGTGCTCTGACGACTGAGGTACCCAAGCAACATAGCTTCTGTGAAGTTTCAAAGGCGGGAGACAAGGTACTGGAGGAAGTGAATCTGTTAGGAGTCATGCTTGGGTAGCTCAGTTGATGGAGCAGTTGTCTGCAAAAGGCCAACGTCTCGACTTCCACTCCCTGTCTGGCACACTCTTTTGATCTGCCAGGATGTTTCGTGTCAACCCACAACCCGTTGCAGAGCGAAAATTTCATTCTGGAAGGAAGCTATTCGTGAACTATCTGACTTATCGATGATTACCGCCTGGTTGCAAACCAGTGTTTAGCTTCTGGTGGGCACGTTTTCACCTTGCTTTGCGCGGAAGTGAGCTTTACAGTTCCTACATTGCTGTTTAACACCGGGTCCACTCCATTTCATCTGTCTGATGCAGCAGCTGGTTATGAATAATCTAGACGGTTGCAAAACTCGTTATATTAACAACAAATACGCATCTCGCTCTTGTTAGGTATCATCAGATTATGCACAAATGTAGTAGGAGCTCTGGGTTGAGCCTGATTTAGTACACATCCTTCGCGTATCTATGAAATACTTGATGATCGGACGTTATAGTTATTCTTGTTCTTATTTAATGCTCTTCAGTGGAAGCTCACAGATAAAACTTATCCTAATCTATTAATGCCTTGCAAGGGTGAAACGCGTAGTTGTTATCAATGAAACCTATTTGTCAGATGAGGTTCTTTAAAAATTTAGCGGTCTGTTCAGGCTGTCGCGTCCGTGTCTGGTGAGGCTTTTGCCCGCGATCGCATGCGACTCTTTGGATAGCCGGAAGCCAGGACGCCGGAAGTCCTCTCTATTAACATTGTCAGGCTGCTTAATAATTTCAATCGCCTCATTAATTTTTCATAGGCGCGTCCATGTCTCTTTCGTCGGTACACGGGCTTCCTGGAACATGACGGGCTGTCCACAATTACGACGGAATTCTACTATCACCGAAATGCAGATCTGTTCTAATCACACGTAGCGTTCATATTCTGCTACGAATGTGAACCTTGCCCCTTTGTCTGCGCTATGAAGGCTCAAAAGTATTCTGCCATGCATACGCTGACTACCCGTTCCCACCGGATCGAAGAAGAAGGACCTACTCCACATATTTCATATTAAAGGTGGTGACAACAGCTTGATAAGAAAGGCAACCGAGGCAAACTGGGATAAAACAAAAGAAGAAGGCAAGGAAGAGAAGTTTCCGCTAGTGTACTTACCGTATGTGAAAGACGTCAGTGAACGGCTAGACAATATCTCGAGCACAAGACATTTCAGACCGATCTTCAGCAGTAGTCACATGATCCACGACCTGATAGATACCATCAAGGACGCAGTGGAGAGTATATGAGATATGTTGTGACTGTCGAGCTCACTACAGGTGAGACAGAAAGGTCATTCAGGGCACAAATTACGGAACGTAAATGCAATTTGAACGGCAGAATAAATCGGCGATAGCGGAACACCCGGTGTGACTTTGTACGACCAACTATGTTCAAGGAAGCCTGTATACTGGTGGAAGATTCGTGGATGCGCCAACCGAAAATACGTGAGACGGTTAAAATTATTAAGCAATCTCAGAGTACCGATAGGATGGTTACTAATTTCCGGCCTTCTCTCTGCCAACTATCCCAGTCCGATGGTCTGCGAGCGGTCGCGGGGCAGAAGCCACATCGGACAAGGACGCGACAGTTTAAACATATAGCTGTGTAGGCACTTCCGCGCACACGAATAACAAAACGTGCACACGAGAAGCCAAAGGCTGATTTGCACGCAGGCGCCAATCGTCATTTAGCCGGATAGTCCACTAACACCCTTTCTACCTTTTCGGCGTGGCTAGCCTAGCTGTTAGGGCCAATACAATTCCAGAAATGTGGCGTATTGACACAAGTAGTTTGCTGTAAAAATGGGAAACTTTCCTCCAGCACAACTAGTCTTCCCTAATTAAGACTGCCGTAATTCGGCCCAAATGTCGGCTTTTTAGTTCACATACTCTATACTATCATTATTTTACGTGTGATGCATTGAGGCGGTACAACACCCAGTGTAATTTTAAACATCGTGAATATTTTGGTTCACTACCTTGCCCTTCCCCCCCATCCCCCATCCCCAGCCCCTGGTACTGAGAAAACCACTCCTACGTTCATGCATACAACTGATAGGTTTAGCATTTTTCATCGCCATATTTGGTGGCTGCAAGCACATATTTTCCGAGAAATAGAGAAAAGAAAGTTTCACGAACAGATTATGTACCCTTAAAGTTAACTCCCTTGAACGAGAGCGGTACTGGTTGGGCGACATGGGGGTCGGCTGGGACGCGGCGGTCCTGTGCTCGTTTCCTAAATGTATCTACAGTTTTTTTTTTTTTCGTACAAGAGGTCAATCGTTTAGCCAATTTGTCAAAAAATCTGTACGTCATGTGCTTCAAATTCGGGAAATCGATTAACTGAAATTACTAATCATGGCTTGAGAAGACTGAAAGCGGTACAAATCTGATAAAAAAAATTTGCTGTATTGTATTCCTGGAGTGGACAAACGAATTCCGTCATCGATGATAACAAGTTTAGAGATTACTAGGGTCAATCGAATTGGGTGGTTAACAGCACCAAACTGCACATTTTTGTGCCACCCGTGTGATGTTTATTTCTATAACTTGGTTGTCACGGATCGCCCAGTACGTCCGTCAACATTAATTTCATTCGTGAAGTACAGTGGGAGTATAGAAATTTTTGCAATCACTTGCATTAAGCTTTCTGGAAAAGAGTTTGCGGAAAAATATTTATTGTACCTTCTCGCTGTACCCTGGGAGCTGCAAGTGATAAAAGTATACAGCCACGGCAGGATGACACACTACAGATTACATCAGTAGTCATGGACCGTTGGGTGCCCATGCGGCGATATGAAGCCTTCGATAGATGATTATGTAGTACTAGTTTCTTTCTGAATTTCATACTGAAACGACAACTGCACCAATCTAAGACATTAGTTGAATTTACATTTATTTTTTAAAAAAAACTTAGTTAGCCATGGACTCGAGAGGCTCCATATTTGTACTGCGTTACGGAGGATGTAGTATCTTGGCTTACAGCACTCGTGATTTCGAACCTTGTAGGCTGGCGTTTGTTGAATCGGTATTATTGATGAATGATCACTTATTGGTGTTTAAGTTTGGACAGTTTATTTCATCTGAAACGAAATTAATTGCGCTATTTTGTGGTGAATTATTTATGCTATCGAGGTACTAGAATCCCATTGTGTCTACAACTTTCACCATGCGTGAGCGCTTACGAACTTTAACCTGAAGTCCTGGAATTCAATGGCCATTTCCATCACGGCTTCATTGGCTGTTAAACCTTGGGCATTCCCAGGGGATTGAACTTAGGCGCTTTTAATGGACGCAGCACCTGGATCAATGTTTAGAATCTCTGCTCTTTCCAATTCGGAAAAGTGATACGTGAACTGACTACTAACACCGATTTTAATATTCAGCTCCCAATGGGCAGGCCACCACAAAATTAAAAACTATATTTCGAGATTTAATAATTGCAGTTCGCTTTTGGAAACTGAACAACCACACCGTTGCAATAACAATCCACAGCAACATTAGTGATGTGATTTTAGGCGACGTTATCGCATGCGTTATAGGCACTAAAATTAATTTTGGTAAAATATATAATTGTAAACGTTTACCAAGTCCATGTCTCGTGAATTTAGGAAAGGATCCATGTGGTTGCTCGAGAATTCGTTCGGTAGATGCTCTTGCTGTCTTGAATATATTTGCTTTACTTGTTTATACTACCAGTACTGTTCGACGGAGTGTTCGAAGGAATATGAGAAAAATAGACAGAAAGGATGAGCGATTGCAAACGACCAGGATTTAAGTTTTGTATTCTTCACTAATCCGAACTGTTTGAGAAATTTGTTTACCTACCTCGTTATTACTGTGTTCCGATTTATTTACTTTATTAACAGTCCTGTTCTCACCAGTGTATGTACGAAGAAAAACATGAGGGAAAAGTAAACACTGAGGGATGTAAATAGGAATCGATCGCAGGACCTCAGCTTCCCTGCTAACAGCCTACGTAGAAGTTAACCTTATGGGTACATAAATCGCTGTCGTAAGAGATGCTTTTTTTCGATTTCTATGAAAATACCAGCTTGCACACCTCAGATAGTGGTCTAGGATAATTAAAATACTGTTTTCAATTATATTTCTATATCGTCGATTACTCGTCTTGAACATAAGAGGCGGTTTTTTTCAAAAACGGGGGAGTATACAGCCAAAATACTTCCAAAATACTTTCAAGTCCTCATTTTCGGTGGTACGCGGATATATACCAAGTTATTGCTCGTGTCTGAGGCCTTTCCTTTTGCGTTGCCCATATACGCAATAGTAAACTTTTACCACTCTTTCATCACCCTGGTACTATTACTTCGGCATTGTGTAGACGAAATATTTAGTCAAGCAAACACATCCTGACATAGTTTAGTTGCTCGTGTCTGAGGCCTTTCCTTTTGAGTCGCCCATATACACAATAGTAAACTTTTACTACTATTTCATCACCCTGGTAGTATTACTTCGGCGTTGTGTAGACGAAATATTTATTCAAGCAAACACATCCTGACATAGTTTAGTTGCACGGAGTCGGAAGGCAACAGAGCGGGCAGACGTTCATCGCACATTAGGAGGTCAGTAGCAATGTGGGACTGAATACCAATCATCAGAAAACAAAATAAAAATTTGCTAGGAAAGCACGCAAGAAGAACACGCCGCTCTCAGTAACTCTGGCCAACTATACGTTTGAGGGAGTCGAGCAGTTTTCACTGTCGTCCCGTGCTGCAGGAAGTGAATCAGAAAGGGGCCATCTTGGTCAAAGAAGAACGTCAGCATAACCTTTCCTGCACGCGTGTGGATGACGACGTCCAGCTGTACGTGCGTAACTGGTTGACATGCTAGCCCCAGGAATTTTATGAGACAGCCAGACAGCCATTCACCGCCTTGTGGCACTATGGGACAAGTGTCTCAACAGCCAGGGTCAATACTTCTAACATACAGGTACTGGTTTCTCTAATCATGCCTCCGGCTCGTTTCTTTTTGAACGTCCCCTATATTTAGAGATAAGGCCAGAGGTTGAATATACCTCAGAAACATGGCGGTGGCGTGAAAAGACACTGAAATCCTCGATGCATTTAAGAAAAAGGTACACTCGAGAATCGTTGGCCAAGACTGTGAAAGAGGAAGATGGAGGAAGATCTATTATCATGAGCTGTACACTGTATATAAAGATTAACCTAATAGAAGAATAGTGAAATCAGCCAGATTGAGTCGGGCAGAGCACATGGCACTACGGGTGATACGGAAATAGAGCAAAGGATATTAGATGGGACTGAAGAGGATAGCTTCGACCACAACCAGGTCGCTATACGGAGTCATGGACGACGTGTAGGAGATGGAAAGTTTGAGCGTTGGATCATGATAACGGGTAGGCCAAGGCCGTACAGGCCTCAGAAGAGGAAGAGATACAAACATTGACAAAATCGATGTATCTGAAGTATGAAATGTTTTGGGGACCAAGCCAGGAGTGCGATAGTTCTGTTCCTCCGGTGAGGTTGCTCAGAGATTGTGACGCAGGCCAATGGACACTTACTTTTTAGTATGGGAGAGAGAAGATTTGTTACCGGCGCATAATATGGGTGGCACTGCAAGCTGTGGCGTTCGTAACTAAAGCATTCATTTTTCTTGTACACGTTTAATCAGAATGGGCAGATACCGTACCTTTTGGCGATATGAACTACAGCTACAGACATGTCATAAGCGGCAAGAGGCTGTTTAGGAAAAATACTTCAAGTTTTGCAAGCAGAATATCTTCGTTAATCGTCTCTATCAATTGTATAAATCATTAGTCATGATTAAATCTACAATCTGAGCGTATTATTCTCGTGGAGTACCAATTAGTTTAGTTTTGCTGACCTCGTACTTGAATCTCAACTTGTATGGCGACAAAGTGGTATTGTCAAGCAAGTTGAAACCTGCACAGGGGACTTCGCTTCCTGTGTTCTTTCTACATAGCCTGTTATGTTCTCTCTGCTTAAATGGCCGGCTGTTGTGGCCTAGCGGTTCTAGGCGCTTCAGTCTGGAACCGCGCGACCACTACGGTCGCAGGTTCGAATCCTGCCTCGGGCATGGATTTGTGTAATGTCCTTAGGTTAGTTAGGTTTAAGTAGTTCTAAGTTCTAAGGGACTGATGACTTCAGATGTTAATTCCCATAGTGCTCAGAGCCATTTGAATTTTCTCCTTAAGTTTTCTGAGTGCCTTTTGGAATTAATGGATAAGGTCATGATGTTTGTACTTTCAGTAACACGTATTTACCCGTTGAGTGCCTTCAGCATTTTCCCACGTTTGCTGGGTCAGTATGAAAATTCATTATTTCACTGAGTAATGTAGGAGAGAGGTAAAAATTCATACAAATTCTTGAATTGACATCGGGTTTTTGTTGAAATAAAAAAGTAAGAAAAGGAATACAGAATTACCAACTAATGGAGCTTCATGTGATGCAAAAGCAAGAACTACCATAACAATTGATTTTTTTCAAAGACGATGTTTTTATAACAAACGCTTAGCATGTCGGTCGTCATTCATCAACAATATCTGTAGTCGATGGACAATGTTGTGAACGGCACTGTGCAGCATATCAGTATACATTGTAAGAAATTGCCTTCGGATCAGACGATCAGACGATCGCGGCAGACTTGTGACTTCAGCATCCCACAACCGAAAATCATGCTAAGTCTGGACCTGAGTGGGCAAACTTGACGGAACTGTCGGCACAGCACGTGTTCCTCACCAAATGATATGTGCAAGAGATCTCTCACACTTGTAGCAGTACATGCCTTAGCGCCATCTTGCATAAAATTCAAACCTTCCAGTAGGTGTTTATCAGCCAGGCTACGGACGATGCGATTCCGTAACACATCGACGTACCTCGAAACCGTCACGGTGACAGTTTGAAAAGCAGGAACCCTCATTTCCTCAAAGAAAAAAAGAAAAAAGAGTCCGATCGCGACTGATGTGATAAACCCACACTGCACGGCGCCTTTCTCGTCATGCAACGGCGATTCCACGACCGTTCTAGGATTTTTGGTAACCCAAATTCTGCAGTGACGGGTGTTGACAGATCCTCGAAGTATGAAGTGGGCTTCGTCGACGTCACCTTAAACGCTCCTCGCGTTACAAAAGATTTCATGATGACACTGGTTACTGTGCGGCTAGCACTGCAGGATCACTGACGTGTTGCTGTCCAGCGCCATCTGTTGGCCTGTGCTTTGCACTATTTTTTTTCGTTGCAACAAAACACCATACTATTTAGGCATGTGCGTCAAGTTTTACCTCTCTATCTACATTATTCCATAAATTTGTGTATTTTCAAATGTTAACGGACTTTTACGTCATACAGTATAGCTCTACTGTCTCTAACTGGAACTGCCTGTCCTTTCGTAACTTACAATGTAGTAAATAATAAAAATTCGTTTAAACCAATCCTCAAATTTCCACATCATCCATTATTACTACAGAGGTCTATCAGTCATACGGTGGGACGATAGCTTTAGTTCTTCGAAAAGAGACCGACAACGTAAAGAAGGCATAGAATACGGATACTTTTTACTCGCAACAGGTCAGCTTCATCCTTAGTTAGTATATATACTTGATAGCAAATATATATTTGTATGTTGTTCGATGTGGAAGAGAAACGCTTTCACTTACCGACAGATTCGTTTGTGTGCTTCTGGTTGCAAAATATGTCCAGTCAACGTAGTTTGTAGCAGAGGAAATGCTACATTCTTTCTGAGTTTTTACGGATTCAAGAAAGTGCTGCCTCTTCTAGGTCAAAAATTTAAGCTACGACATGCAACGATCAAACGACGTACATCGCTCGAATATATGAGAAAATTCGTTTGGTGCTTGTCTGAATATCTGTGGTAAACACAAGAACATGTCTTCATCACGACAACAGCTGTTTTTCACTCTCATATTGCAAGCATATTTTTCTTCCGAACAGTGAACAACAGTCACTAAGGATCCTAGTGAGGAATATGTGATGCTAATGGAAATTTGACCTTTACTGTACTCTCTGTACATTTCGTCCCTGCACTCTCTTTAAAAAGCTTGTTTCGTCGTATAGTACTGGGAGAAGCTCCACTTAAGATGTTTTCCACACTGCAGCCGCAACAGGATACTTGTGCGTTACATATTTTCATGAGTTTCAGTAAATTTTATGTTCAATATCAGTAATAATCTACTGAGCTGAATCGTTATTTCGGACACATGTAATAGAGAATCTCGTAACGAAACGAATCCAGGCTATATGGTAGAAACTTTGTCTAAGAAGTAACAACTCGTGTTTGATGCTAGAAATAATTAGATACGACGAGCAGTCTGCTGAACTCATTCCGAAAGGGAAATACGCTTCTGGTCACGTGTATGCTACAAAACCAAAAAGTGATGTATATGGTATTGAAACTTTTCCGAAGTGCCGAAGTTTCCTGCCGCGATGCCGCCTTGGACTGATACTCCCCTAACGCAGAAATCCTGTTGCAGCTAACACCTTCGCGTTTGCGACCCTGCTGGCTTCATTTCTGCACGCAGTACGCACGCACCTGGTGCGTCGCACGCACGTCTGAATGCTGCCGCGCCACGGCGGCGCGTACAGCACGAGGCGCTGGGTAGGGGAATACGTCGGGTTTCGCCGGCCGGATAATCCAGCTGTTGGTGGGCTTGAACGCAAATACCTCCTAACGTGCTGCACCCTTACCCTTTCCAAAGCCCCCTCTCCGGCCCCCTCTGCCACCGGCTGCGTTGCGTGCCAGCAGCCACGCTATGGGCCTCTCCCACCTCGGGTATCGCTTCGCCGCCAGCCGAAAGTTTTGGAAGCATGTGAAGTGTTCCGCCAGACTTGGTCCTTCCGGAGCACGCACAAAGTTGTGAGTGCCAGAATAAGACGACCGAACCCTCCATCCCCCTACCCCCGTGCCCATTCCCCACCCACTCCCCTTCTCTCTTCCTCAGCAGAACACTGCCTGCCTTTGCTCTCTGTTTCCTTATATATTAGGCCCGAAACTAGAAAGCAATTCCGAACAGAAGGCTCCACAAGTTCGGGTACCATTTTGTCTGGGAGAAGTAGGAAGTAGACAAAGGGTTATGGAAAATCTGTTATAGGAATACACCGGGTGAAACATAACTAGTAGCGACCGTTCGCATGGCAATTAAAGGAACTGTTTAGAACTGCGACTGACTTCGGCACGAAATATTTTAGTAATTAGAACAAATTTATTTGGAAAGTAAGCTTTTCGATTAAGTTCCCCATTTAGAGGGGCTTAAATTTCAACCAGCCCCACTTAACAGTATATTCAGTTCTCTTGTTAAATTTAGATCATATTTTTCATAGTCTATACAATTTATTATGGTGAACAGACACGAAGCCCACGCCTACTACAGTAGTACAAGTTTATATGCCAACTAGCTCTGCATATGACGAAGAAATTGATGAAATGTATGATGAGATAATAGAAATTATTCAGACAGTGAAGGGAGGCGAAAATTTAATGGTCATCGGTGACTGGAACTCGATAGTAGCAAAAATTGTTCAAATGGCTCTGAGCACTAGAACTTAGAACTACTTAAACCTAACTAACCTAAGGACATCACACACACCCATTCCCGAGGCAGGATTCGAACCTGTGACCGTAGCGGTCGCGCGGTTCAAGGCTGTAGCGCCTAGTAGGAAAAAGAAGAGAAGGAAACGTAGTAGGCGAATATGGATTGGGGTAAGAAATGAAAGAGGAAGCCGCCTGCTAGAATTTTACACAGAGCATAACTTAATCATACCTAACACTTGGTTCAAGAATTATGAAAGAAGGTTGTACACATGGAAGAAGCATGGAGATACTAGAAGGTATCAGATAGATTACATAATGGTAAGACGGGGTTTAGAAACCAGGTTTTAAATTGTAAGACATTTCCAGGGACAGATGTGGACTTTCACCACAATCTATTGGTTATGAACGGTAGATTAAAAGAAACTGCAGAAAGGTGGGAATTTAAGGAGATGGGACCTGGATAAACTGACTAAACCAGAGGTTCTACAGAGTTTCACGAACAGCATAAGGGAATGATTGACAGGAATGGGGGAGAGAAATACAGTAGAAGAAGAATGGGTAGCATTGAGGGATGAAATAGTGAAGGCAGCAGAGGATCAAGTAGGTAAAAAGACGAGGGCTGGTAGAAATCTTTGGGTGACAGAAGAAATATTGAATATAACTGATGAAAGAGAAAATATAAAAATGCAGTAAATGAAGCAGGCAAAAAGGAATACAAACGTCTCAAAAACGAGATCGAAAGGACGTGAAAAATGGCTAAGGAGGGATGGCTAGAGGACAAATGTAAGGCATGTGATAAAGCGTATGCGAGCGAAGCAGCGGGCACTGTTCTACTTCATTAAGTTAGTCGTTTTATAAAATACGTTCGTGCATGACGTCGCCTCTTAAACGTCCCCAGGAGCTAAGGCATCCTCTAAATCGGCTATAAACACTGCCTGACAGAAGAAGTGAAGTGCCCAGGATATACCGTCGGATGTCAGTGTAACTTCGTGCAAGTACAAACAAACTCGGGTATGTAGGTGATTAGTTGTAGTTCTCTATGACAGGTAGAACTGCCACCAGAGTGCATTAACGTTGTTCGGGTTTAGTATTTTTACCAGGCTTGTTAGAGTATACAATCGCGTGAGATGTTGAGTGATCATTTACAGGACAAGAAGAAGTTACTTATTCGTAAGATAATGCATTATCAGCACTTGACGGAGAGGCCTCTTTATGGGTTTCCATTTGACTAACTGGGCGAATTAAGGAATATCCCGATTTGTGAGGCTTTCGGTTGTGACATTTTCCCGATACTGGACTGCATGAGAATGTGAGGACAGTCATACCTGTTGGCATGTTTGCGGTCATTTACTTCTAACCACCGCAAGAAAGGATCGCTGTACCGAGCATCAGTCAGATCGTAACCTATTCAGATATGGACCTCACCATCCGAGAAGAAGTAATGGACTTCCTACAACATTCATCTCGGACCATTCGTCGGAGACCAGCAGCAACTGGAAAAGTGAGTTAATCAGACACCTTTCAGTCGTCTAAATTTCCAGATTGTTATTTTACTGTGATACCGATTCCGATGATATAGTACACCATCTTCAGCCCCCTGAACGACGTGTAGGAAGATCCCACCTCTGATCCAGTTAAAACAGGCACCAGTATTCAACAACTGGTATCTGTAAATTTTTGAGGCAGCGCTCACTGCGAACATCTCCTGCCCGCAGTCATTGAATGCTGGCCCCTGCTTTGATTGGACCAGAGGTGGAAGTCTTCCTACATGTCGGCCAGGGCGGCTGAGAATGGTGTACATATCGCCGAAACAGGGAGCACAATAAAAATTTGGTTATTTGGACGACTGAAAGGTGTTTTTTCTTTTTGACATTCTGTATTGAACAGCCGATGTCCCGCAACCATCTGCTAAAAGATTGACATACAGAGAAGGGAATTACCGACCCATGTGTAAGCTACTGTTACCACCACAACGCAAATGGCTGCATTTGCCCGCCGGTGTGACCGAGCGCTTCTAGGCGCTTCAGTCTGGAACCGGGCGACCTCTACGATCGCAGGTTCGAATCCTGTCTCGGGCATGGATGCGTGTGATGTCCTGATGACCTCAGATGTTGAGTCCCGTAGTGATCAGAGCCATTTGAACCATTTGCATTTGAAGTGGTGGCGTAACTGAGAAGCATGAATTTAAGATTGCTGTGACCGCACTGTATTCAGCTACGAATCCCCCTTCTTGACTAACATCGATGATAATCGTCAACAAGTATGGCGGCGAGCTGTGTGTTGGGGAAGTAATTTTTTTTTTTGGTCATCAGTCTACTGACTGGTTTGATGCGGCCCGACACGAATTCCTTTCCTGTGCTAACCTCTTCATCTCAGAGTAGCACTTGCAACCTACGTCCTCAATTATTTGCTTGACGTATTCCAATCTCTGTCTTCCTCTACAGTTTTTGCCCTCTACAGCTCCCTCTAGTACCATGGAAGTCATTCCCTCATGTCTTAGCAGATGTCCTATCATCCTGTCCCTTCTCCTTATCAGTGTTTTCCACATATTCTTTTCCTCTACGATTCTGCGTAGAACCTCCTCATTCCTTACCTTATCAGTCCACCAAATTTTCAACATTCGTCTATAGCACCACATCTCAAATGCTTCGATCCTCTTCTGTTCCGGTTTTCCCACAGTCCATGTTTCACTACCATATAATGCTGTACTCCAGACGTACATCCTCAGAAATTTCTTCCTCAAATTAAGGCCGGTATTTGATATTAGTAGACTTCTCTTGGCCAGAAAGGCCTTTTTTGCCATAGCGAGTCTGCTTTTGATGTCCTCCTTGCTCCGTCCGTCATTGGTTATTTTACTGCCTTGGTAGCAGAATTCCTTAACTTCATTGACTTCGTGACCATCAATCCTCATGTTAAGTTTCTCGCTGTTCTCATTTCTACTGCTTCTCATTACCTTCGTCTTTCTCCGATTTACTCTCAAACCATACTGTGTACACATTAGACTGTTCATTCCGTTCAGCAGATCATTTAATTCTTCTTCACTTTTACTCAGGATAGCAATGTCATCAGCGAATCGTATCATTGATATCCTTTCACCTTGTATTTTAATTCCACTACTGAACCTTTGTTTTATTTCCATCATTGCTTCCTCGATGTACAGATTGAAGAGTAGGGGCGAAAGGCTACAGCCTTGTCTTACACCCTTCTTAATACAAGCACTTCGTTCTTGATCGTCCACTCTTATTATTCCCTCTTGGTTGTTGTAGATATTGTATATGACCCGTCTCTCCCTATAGCTTACCCCTACTTTTTTCAGAATCTCGAACAGCTTGCACCATTTTATTTTGTCGAACGCTTTTTCCAGGTCGACAAATCCTATGAAAGTGTCTTGATTTTTCTTTAGCCTTGCTTCCATTATTAGCCGTAACGTCATAATTGCCTCTCTCGTCCCTTTACTTTTCCTAAAGCCAAACTGATCGTCACCTAGCGCATTCTCAATTTTCTTTTCCATTCTTCTGTATATTATTCTTGTAAGCAGCTTCGATGCATGAGCTGTTAAGCTGATTGTGCGATAATTCTCGCACTTGTCAGCTCTTGCCGTCATCGGAATTGTGCGGATGATGCTTTTCCGAAAGTCAGATGGTATATCGCCAGACTCATATATTCTACACACCAACGTGAATAGTCGTTTTGTTGCCACTTCCCCCAATGATTTTAGAAATTCTGATGGAATATTATCTATCCCTTCTGCCTTATTTGACCGTAAGTCCTCCAAAGCTCTTTTAAATTCTGATTCTAATACTGGATCCCCAATCTCTTCTAAATCGACTCCTGTTTCTTCTTCTATCACATCAGACAAATGTTCACCGTCATAGAGGCTTTCAATGTATTCTTTCCACCTATCTGCTCTCTCCTCTGCATTTAACAGTGGAATTCCCGTTGCACTCTTAATGTTACCACCGTTGCTTTTAATGTCACCAAAGGTTGTTTTGACTTTCCTGTATGCTGAGTCTGTCCTTCCGACAATCCTATCTTTTTCGATGTCTTCACATTTTTCCTGCAGCCATTTCGTCTTAGCTTCCCTGCACTTCCTATTTATTTCATTCCTCAGCGACTTGTATTTCTGTATTCCTGATTTTCCCGGAACATGTTTGTACTTCCTTCCTTTGGGGAAGTAGTGCGGCGTTACTCCTGACATCCTGGTGAGGTGATACATCGCGAAAGAATACAGGGTACGGCTGGCGGAGACTGAGGAACCCTGACGCCACAGTGGGACTTCTAGGACGTTCTGGGTCCTCATGTGTTACTTCTCGCACGAAAGTATCGGGGTAATATTTTTCAACACGCAAGTTATGGTCTACACAGGGAACATGGATGAACTTTTTGCGCGATGTTGAGACACTCCCTCAGCCAGCTGAATCGCCAGGCGTCTCACCGACGGAATATGTGAGAGACCAGCTTGGATGCCAACCTGTGTCAACGCCGCAGATATCAACGATCGGTTACGACAGCTGTGGGTTAGCTTGCCTCATGAGAGGATTCGACGGCCTTAAGTGACCTTTCAGACCGAAGCAGTGCATGGATCAAGGTCAGAAGGGGTCCAACGTGGAACTGATAAGTAGGCTCATACTGGCAACTTTTTTGTTAAAGTGGCTGGATTCTTCAGGTACTGTCCGCAGCTCGTGGTCGTGCGGTAGCGTTCTCGCTTCCCACGCCCTGGTTCCTCGGTTCGATTCCCGGCAGGGTCAGGGATTTTCTCTGCCTCGTGATAATTGGGTGTTGTGTGATGTCCTTAGGTTAGTTAGGTTTAAATAGTTCTAAGTTCTAGGGGACTGATGACCATAGATGTTAAGTCCCATAGTGCTCAGAGACATTTGAACCATTTTTTTCAGTTACTGCAGTAACGCCATATACTATCCTAATCTACGTAGATTTATTTCTTTTCCGTCTCCGAGTGTGGGTATTTCACTCTTTTTTGTCAAAGAGTTTAAGGAAAGAAACCCGTATGCGACCGAGCCGTGCTCCGGCTCGCGTTTGTGCCGTTGACGAGTTGGCGTCGTGTATTCGGACTGTGACCTCTCGTTTTCTTAGTCCGTTCACTGGCGCCACTGCGTTTGCTCGCTTTGTCTGCCCGTGAGTGGCCGCAGCGCCGTTTATCGATAGCGAGTAATTTGGTACTACCTTTGCAGCGACCTCTAGTATTTCCGGGTCGTCGTTGGTCCGAGTTCAGTAGGGACGGAGCAGCAGGACTCGTAGAGAGAGCTGGCGATATATGCACTGCCCGATGGAAGGATGTGGTCGCGAGAGTGCACGACCACGTCGAGATCCGAATTCAGCTTGTTTAAATTGAATGGATCGTTATATTCGAGTAGTGCAACTGTCACTTGTGTGTGTGTGTCCGTCCGTCAAGTGACCTCATGGTATCAAGCTGTCAGTTGGCGGGTTTATACTCCGACGTTTCCCTTGCCTGACCTGGTTGGTCGTTCGGTCGGTCGTCTCAGTGGACGACGTGTATCTGGCCTTTCGATCGTTTCTGTGTTCTTAACGTTCACGACTACGTGCAATTCGTCTTGTTGCTGTATAGTGTCTGTTTTAGCATTGTTTCAATTGTTTGTGGAATTGTCTTTTGCGATTCCATGTGCATCTAGTTAGATTTTGAATAGGCAGGTTGCTCTTAGCCCTGTCTGCGTACTAGGATTTGGTGGAGCCATCTTGTGTAATTAAATGCTTGTCATCTGACGATGTTAACCGTTATTCTATCAAATGGCTCTTAGCACTATGCGACTTAACTTCTAAGGTCATCAGTCGCCTAGAACTTAGAACCAATTAAACCTAAGTAACCTAAGGACTTCACACAAATCCATGCCCGAGGCAGGATTCGAACCTGCGACCGTAGCGGTCACTCGGTTCGAGACTGTAGCGCTTAGGACCACACGGCCACTCCGGCCGGCGTTGTTCTATCGTGTTATTGGTTATCGCATCTTAGGTGGAGTTTGCGAGTGTGCTGGTTGGCGTTTAAGCTGTCCGTAGTTTGAGTTGCCATCCTGTTAAGTGAGCATAGCTCTTGGCTGCCTATCTCATCCCTGACTTAGCTGTAGGGGGTTCTCTCAGGTCGATCCTTGGAGCACTGTCTGTGGATCACTCCCTTCTTTATTTGGTCTGTTTCTGTCAATTGTTTAAAAATAATATTTTGTTTAAATTATTCCTATTGCTTGTGGCCTTCAGCCGACAAGTAATTTGAATTATTCTTAATAAGGCCTTCAGCCGTCAGTGTAGCTTGTGTCACAGTAAGTCTTTTTAAAATGATGGTTTTAAAAAATTATTTTGGTATTTTTTAAACGTGTAATTGTGTTCCTCACTTGTAATTCGGGCCTTCAGCTGCTAATTGTTCTGAGGTATTGCTTGTGGCCTTCAGCAAACAAATAATTTTGAATTCTTTCTTAGTAGGGCCTCAGCTGTCAGTGTAGCTTCAGTCACAGTGATTTTTATTAAATGATTTTTTCTAAAAAATTGTTTCCTTAAATAAAGTGTATGCGTTTACTATGCAACCAACAGTAACTGTTTAGGCCCCGTTCACACCTTTTCCTGCTTTTCCTAAGTCCCACATTTCAGTTGGTTGGTTGGTTGTTTCGGGGAAGGAGACCAGACAGCGAGGTCATCGGTCTCATCGGATTAGGGAAGGACGGGGAAGGAAGTCGGCCGTGCCCTTTGAAAGGAACCATCCCGGCATTTGCCTGGAGCGATTTAGGGAAATCACGGAAAACCTAAATCAGGATGGCCGGACGCGGGATTGAACCGTCGTCCTCCCGAATGCGAGTCCAGTATCTAACCACTGCGCCACCTCGCTCGGTCCCACATTTCAGTGACTCACGGCAGTTGTATGGTTAAGCCAATACGAAACTTTTGTAAATATTGAGTGAATATATACTCCGGTTTCCTTTCACTAAATGGGAGAGCCACTTCATTCTCTTGAACACTGTCATAAAAGTAACTAAAATACGTTGTTGTTTGTCAATACTGAAACAATAACAAGGAACACTCTGACTGACTACAAAATCGAAGGACGTGTTGAACAGTGGAACCGTAATAAGTGAATAACGTTGCCGAGAGATGGTGTGTACGCAGGCTCAACAGCGGCCTCTTTTGTGTGACCAGAGAGGTCAGTGCCACTTCGTGATCACTCGACGTAGAGCCGCCAAATGCGGTATAAACGAATGAGCAAATGCCGGTATGACTCGTCGACGTCAAAGGTCGCAGTATCAGTATGTGAGTAAGTTCGAACAGAGGGGCTGGGGAGGTGGTGGGGGGGGGGGGGGTGATTGCCCTCCTGGAAACGGGCTTGTCGTTTCGTGACTCGAAGGTTTGTACAGGGAGCGCTACTACTACTACAGTGAAGTCCGTGTGAAACCAGTGAATAAAAGAGGGCCGTACCCAGTGACAAACGGGTACTGGATCACACAGTGTGACCACAGCGAAAGACGACCGCCATATTATCTGAATGGCGGTAACCAACAGCTCCGCTCATAGGGATGGTTCCACGGTGGGGCGCTACGAAGAGTGTGGACATGCCTCCATTGATGGTTCGGCGCCATTTGCTGGGGGCGGACTAGTGACACGTATGCCATTGCGTCGACTGCCATTGGCCAGGAACTATCAACGCCTCAGGCCGAAATGGGCGTTGTAAGTGGCAATATGTAATGTTTCCGAACGAGTTCCACTTGATGTTTTCGTACATTGGTGATCGTCTACACGCTGGACGCTACAGTGGTGTATGCAATCAGGTAGATCCATTTCTGGAATGGCATAGCGGACCAACGTCAAGTGTACTGGTTTGGGGTGCCATTGTCTATAACGTGCGACTTAGTCTTCTGTGTACTGAGAGCATTCTGAAAAGCAACCGCTGTACCGGGGAGGTCGTAGACCCCAAGGCACTGCCCCTCCATCAGGCAGCTCAACATGCCATATTTCTGCAGGACAAGGAGCAGCACGCGTGGCGAGCAACGTGTAAGCGCTGGATACCACTGCTTCCCTGTCCTGACATGTAGCCCATCGAACATGTTTGTGGTATGGTGGACCAACTAACTGTTCGTTCTCGTTCTCCCGCAACTACTGTCGATGCCTTCTGGGTACACCTGCAAACCATTTGATTCCATTTCATAGTTTCTAGAGGCTTTGATTGCAGCATTGAGCCGTGCTCCGGCTCGCGTTTGTGCCGTTGACAAGTTGGCGTCGTGTATTCGGACTGTGACCTCTCGTTTTCTGAGTGCGTGCACTGTCGCCACTACGTTTGTTCGCTTTGTCTGCCCGTGAGTGGCAGCAGCGGCGTTTATCGATAGCGAGTACTGTGGTGCTACCTTTGGAGCGACCTCTAGTATTCCCGGGTCGTCGTGTGTCGGGAGTTGGGGTGGGACGAGGACCAATGACTTCCAGAGGACCAGTGAGGTCCGCACAGCCCCAGGACCCACCGGGACAGCTGGCGATACACGCACTACCCGATGGAAGGATGTGGTCGCCAGAGTGCACGACCACGCCAAGGACCAGATTCAGCTGCTTTATGTTGGACGGATCGTTAAATCCGAGTAGTGAAACCGCCACCATTGTGTGTGTGTGTCCTCCGCCGAAGTGACCTCGTGGTAACAAGTTGTTAGTTGGCGATTCATACTGGGAAGTTTGCCCTGCCTGTATTGATTGACAGCGACCGTTGGTGGGTCGTCCGGTCGGTCTCAACGGACGACGTATATTTAATCTTCGTACATCCATATTTACGGTGGATGATAATGGGACACACCTGGTATAATTTTTATTAAAAATGAAACTCCTCCAACTGTACTTTATATATATATTTGGCTACTAGTTTAGACGTTGCGTCAACGCCATCTTCAGGCCCACACACTTTGACGAAAGTGGGTGAGTACTAGAAATCCGCTGTGAGTCCAATACGTGCTACACATGGATGGCGGGCAGTATATTTGGTGTTCCGGCGGCTTCCCTGTTCTCTGTGTTTGTGTCGACTCGTAATTCGTCCATGTTGCTCAACAGTGACTGGTTTAAGTATTGTTTGAGTTGTTTGTGGAATTGTTTCCGCGGATCCGTCTTTATCTAGTGTGGCTTTGAATGAGCAGTCATTTTAACGCTGTCTGCGTATTGGATTCTTGGAGGCAACTTGTTGTGGTTACCTCGGATTTTTCTTGCGTTTGAACATGCTGTCTTGTATAATGTTTGTCGTTTAACGATGTCAAGAGTGTAGTCAACCCGTCTGCCTGGCATGAGTTATTCTATCGTGTGTTGGGCATCAAAGGTTAGGTAGATTTTGCGAGAGTGTTGGTCTTGCGTTTAACTGTGACTAGTTTGAGTTGCCATCCTGTTAAGTGAGTATAACACTGCGCCACCTGTCTCACCTTACTTAAGTTTGAGGGACTTTCCCAGGTCGATACCGGGAGCACTGTCTGTGGATCACTCCCTTCCTTATTTGTTCTGATTGTGAAAATTGTTTAAAAATAATATTTGTCTAAATTATTACTACTGCTTGTGGCTTTCAGCCAATAACTAATTTGAATTCTTCTTAATAAGGCCTTCAGTCGTCAGCGTAGCTTGTGTTACAGTCACGTTTTTTCAAAAATGATTGTTTTTAAAAAATGGTTTTGGTATTTTACGTGTAATTGTCATCTTTATTTGTAATTCAGGCCTCCAGCCGTTAATTGTTCTGAAGTATTGCTCGTGGCTTTCAGCCGAAAAATAATTTTAATTCTTTCTTAATAAGACCTTCAGCAGTCAATGTAGCTTGAGTTACAGTCAGTTTTTTAATGACTGTTTTAAACATTATTTTCTTATTTTCAACTTATAGTTGTCTTCCTGACTTGTAAATCAGGCCTTTAGCCGCTAATTGTTCTGAAGTATTGCTTGTGGTCTCCAGCCGAGAAAAAATTTTTGAATTCTTTCGTAATAAGGCCTTCAGCCGACAGTGTAGCTTGTGTTACAGTCAATTTTTTGAAATGATTGTTTTTAAGTATTTCCTGAAATAAAATGTACGTGTTTACTGTGGAACCAACGGTAACTGATTAGGCCCCGTCCACACGTTTTCCTGCCTTCTTTAAGTGCCACGTTTCAAGCATGTGACGGCTTCATACCAAAGTACATGTACAGTTCTGTAATTCTAATCATTACTGTTCTGGCATGTTCGTAATCTGTTGATTAAATTTCATTGTAATCGCACGTCTCCTCCTCGGCTTTGAAATTTCCACAGGCAGTGGCGTATATTACTAGTAAAAACGTCGAAACTTAATTATTACTGATCCTGGTTCCTTTTCGCCGCCTCGTATCTATATGATATTTACGATGTTTAAACTACCACCTTCCAGATCTGCGATCACTTTGCGATTACGGGCGAGCGCAGCACAAGCCACGCAGCTAAATTCCAGAGGGGGGCATTATCTTTGTGTGGGATTACCGCGCCGTCTCGGCGGTCTCTGTGCGTTTGCGTTTCCACGAATGCGGCTTTATCTGGTCTCCATCTGTGAGCGTAAGCCGTCAGCGGCGGTTGTTTTTACCGGTCTAATAACGCGCCGGCGGCACGCAATATCACGGCGCCTCCCTGGCACGCATCCTGCCGTCTCGAGTTACGCAACAAGACCGCGCAACGTCAGGCCGAGTGAACGTAATATGATACAGCAGGCATCTGGAGTCTGGTCGCGGTACATTGAAGTGAGGTTTCTGTAGATATTTATCGTCGCTCACCAACGGTTCGTCTGATCCAGGAATCCAATTTTGTACGTTTCATTATGTGCGGCAGTATATCAGGCATTCTGAAGTGAACGCATTTTATCATTGTCAGAAATACACCGAAGCGCCGAAGAAACTGGTATAGGCATGCATATTCAAATACAGAGATGTGTAAACAGGCAGAATACGGCGCTGCGGCCGGCAACGCGTATATAGGGTGGTCCATTGATCGTGAAGTCCGCCCTCGTGGTCTCGCGGTAGCGTTCTCGCTTCCCGAGCACGGGGTCCCGGGTTCGATTCCCGGCGGGGTCAGGGATTTTTCCTGCCTCGAGATGACTGGGTGTTGTTGTGTCGCCCTCATCATCATCATTCATCCCCATTACGGTCGGAGGAAGGCAACGGCAAACCACCTCCATTAGGACCTTGCCTAGTAAGGCGGTGCGGGTCTCCCGCATCGTTCCCCTACGCTCTGTAAAGAAGCATGGGACTTCATTTCCATTCCACTGATCGTGACCGGGCCAAATATCTCACGAAATAAGCGCCAAAAGAAAAAACTGGAAAGAACGAAACTTGTCTAGCTTGAAGGGGCAAACAAGATGGCGCTATGGTTGGCCCGCTAGATGGCGCTGCCATAGGTGAATAGGTTGTAAATTGCGTTTCTTTAAAAAGGAACTCCCATTTTTATTACATATTCGTGTAGTACGTAAAGACATTGTTTGTCGGAAAATCACGCCATGGAGTATGACCGCACGAGGATTCTGGTACAGACGTCGAGATACTGGGACAGCGTTGTTAGAGAGGCCATCGAAATTCGCACCAATAACGACCTCATAAACCGTGACTGTGGCTATATTCTTAGCAAGGCTTGGGAACCAGCGATTGGGTTAATCAAGAGTAAATCGAGCAAACGTATAGTTGTGACGACCACGGCGGACAGAGCCATCACACTGACGTCATCTCAGACGCCGTCGCAATCTGTTCCACCGCGCGACCGTGGCGCGGGGCGCGGACGGCGGAGGGAGACGGCCGCGGGCGGAGGGTATTTAAATCGGCCTCCGCCACGACCGAACCCAGTTTCCTCTGAGCAGCCATAGCGTACGGATCTCCGTGCCGGCACGTTCACAGGAGCTCAGTCCGTCAGTTCACCTGATGATGGCGACATGTATGATCGCCGAAATATTGTGCCCGTTGGACACTATAGACCGGCAGCACACCTGTGGATATTTTGATTATGAATGTTTTACTTGGACCACTTTTTTCTCTTTGTGGTAGATGGCTCTGTAACAGTCACAAACATATGGCTCGCAATTTTAGACGAACAGTTGGTAACAGGTAGGTTTTTTAAATTAAAATACAGCACGTAGGTACGTTTTAACATTTTATTTCGGTTGTTCCAATGTGATACATCTATCTTTGTGCACTTATCATTTCTGAGAACGTATGTTGTTAGAGCGTGATTACCTATAAATACCACATTAATGCAATAAATGCTCAAAATGATGTCCGTCAACCTCAATGCTTTTGGCAATACGTGTTAAGACATTCCTCTCAATAGCGAGTAGTTCGCCTTCCGTAATGTTTGCACATGCATTGACAATGCGCTTACGCATGTTGTCAGGCGTTGTCGGTGGATCACGATAGCAAATATCCTTAAACTTTCCCCACAGAAAGAAAGTAAGGGACGTCAGATCCGGTGAACGTGCGAGCCATGGTATGGTGCTTCGACGAGCAATCCAACTGTCATGAAATATGCTATTCAGTACCTCTTCAACAGCACGGGAGCTATGTGCCGGATATCCATCATATTGGAAGTACATCCCCATTCTGTCACGCAATGAAACATCTTGTAGTAACATCGGTAGAACATTACGTAGGAAATCAGCATACATTGCACCATTTAGATTGCCATCGATAAAATGGGGGCCAATTAATTATCCTTCCTCCCATAATGTCGCACCATACATTAACCCGCCAAGGTAGCTGATGTTCCACTTGTCGCAGCCATCGTGGATTTTCCGTTGCCCAATAGTGCATATTATGCCGGTTTACGTTACCGTTGTTGGTGAATGACGCTTCGTCGCTAAATAGAACGCGTGCAAAAAAATCTGTCATCGTCCCGTTATTTCTCTTGTGCCCAGTGGCAGAAATGTACACGTCGTTCAAAGTCGTCGCCATGCAATTCCTGGTGTATGGAAACATGGTACGTGTGCAATCGATTTGATGTAGCATTCTGAACATCGAAGAAAGATTCCCGATTCTGGCGCAGTTTGTTTGCTACTGATGTGCGGATTAGCCGCGACGGCAGCTAAAACACCTACTTGGGCATCATCATTTGTTGCAGGTCGTGGTTGACGTTTCACATGTGGCTGAACACTTCCTGTTTCCTTAAATAACGTAACTACCCGGCGAACGGTCCGGACACTTGGATGATGTCGTCCAGGATACCGAGCAGCATACATAGCACACGCCCGTTGGGCATTTCGATCTCAATTGCCATACATCAACACGATAGCGACCTTTTCCGTATTTGGTAACCGGTCCGTTTTAACATGGGTAATATATCACGAAGCAAATACCGTCCGCACTGGCGGAATGTTACATGATACCACGTACTTATACGTTTGTCACTATTACAGCGCCATCTATTACAAAGCGAAAAAAGTGGTCCATCTAAAACATTCATATTTCTGTACGTACTACAAAAATATGTATTAGAATGGGGGTTCCTATTTAAGAAAAACGCAGTTGATATCCGTTTGACCTATGGCAGCGCCATATAGCGGGCCAACCATAGCGCCATCTGGTTTCCCCCTTGAAGCTAGACAAGTTTCGTTCTTTGTAGTTTTTTCGTTTGACGCTTATTTCGTGAGATATTTGGCCCGGTCACTATCAATGGACCTCCCTGTACAAGAGAACAAGCGTCTGGCGCAGCTGATAGGGCGTTTACTGCTACTACACTGGCATTTTATCAAGATGTAAAAGTGTTTGAATGTGGTGTTATAGTCGGTGCATCTCCGAAGTAGCGATGAAGCGGGGATTTTCCCGTATGGCCACTTCACGAGTGCAACTTGAATATCAGGAATCCGGTGAAACATCAGATCTCTGACATCATTGCGGCCGGAAAAGATCCTGCAATAACGGGACCAACGAAGACTTAAGAGAATCGTTCAACGTGACGGAAGTGCAACTCTTCCGCAAATTGCTGCAGATTTTAATGCTGGGCCATCAACAAGTGTCGACGAAACGTCATCGATATGGGCTTCCGTGTACCGTCGATTATCGCAAGACAAAAAGCTTTAATCCTTGCCTGGGCCCGTCAATAACGACATTGGACAGTTGGCGACTGGAAACACGTTGCTTGGTCAGATGAGTCTCGTTTCAAATTGTATCGAGTGGATGGACATGTCGAGTATCGAGACAACCTCATGAATCCATGTAACCTGCATGTCAGCAGGGAAACTGTTCAAGCTGGTGGAGGCTATGTAATGGCGTGTGCGTGTGTAGGTTGAGTGATATGGGACTCCTGATAAGTGTAATTACGACACTGCAGGTGACACCTAAGTAAGCATCCTGTCTGGTCACCTGCATCCAGTCATGTCCATTGTGTATTCCGACGAACTTGAGAAATTCCAGCAGGATAATGCGACACCCCACACGTCCAGAATTGCTACAGAGCGGCTCCAGGAACACTCGTACGAGTTTAAAAACTTCCGCTGGCCACCAAACTACCCAAACATGAACATTATTGAGCATATGTGGGATGCCTTGCAACATGCTGTTCAGGAAAGATCTCCACCACGTCGTACTCTTATGGACTTATGGACAGGCCTGCAGGATTCATGACGTCACTTCTCTCCAGCACTACTTCAGACATTAGTCGATCCCATGCCACGTCGTGTTGAGGCACTTCTGCATGCTCGCGGGGGCCCCTACACGATAATAGGCAGATGTACCAGTTTGAATTTTTCTTCACGCTTTCATCACTGCTTACGGTTTATGGTAGTATAGACAGAAAGAACGGATGCAGTGCACGGTCAAATTCCCACGAATGCACTCTTCGTTCTCTCTACATCGAGGTGATAAAAGACATGGAATACCTCCCAACATCGTGTCGGATATCCTTTTGCCCGGCGCAGTGCAGGAACTGAGAATGGACTCAACAAGTCGTTGCAAGTCCCCTGCAGAAACAATGATTCATGCTGCCTCTATAGCTGTCTGTAATTGCGAAAATGTTGCAGGTGCAGGATTTTGTGCACGAACTGGCATCTCGATTGTGTCTTATAAATGTTCGATCGATGCCCAAATCATTCTCTTGAACTGTCCAGAGTGTCCTTAAAACCCATCGAGAACAACTGCCGGCCGGAGTGACCGGCGGTTCTATGCACTACAGTCTAGAGCTGAGAGACCGCTACGGTCGCAGGTTCGAATCCTGCCTCGGGCATGGATGTGTGTGATGTCCTTAGGTTAGGTTTAATTAGTTCTAAGTTCTAGACGACTGATGACCTCAGAAGTTAAGCCGCTTAGTGCTCAGAGCCATTTGAACCGTTTTTTGAGAACAACTGTGGCCGTTAATATGGCGCATTGTCATCCATAAACATTCCATTGTTGTTTAGGAAAATGAATTCCATGAATGGCTGCAAATAGTCTCCAAGCAGCCGAACATAGCCATGATCGGTTGTGTTGGACCAGAGGAACCGAGTCAATTCCCTGTACACACAGCTCTCACAATAATGGAGCTTGCACAGTGCCTTGGTCCATGCCTTCGTGGGGTCTGCGCACCACTCGAACCCCATCGTCAGCTCTTACCAACTGATATCGGAACTCATCTGACCAAGGCACCGTTTTCCAGTCATCTACTGTCCAGCCGATGGCGTCACGAGCCCAGGAGTGGCGTTGCAGACGACCTTATGCTGTTAGCAAATGCATTCCGGTCGGTCGTCTCCTTCTATAGCCCAGTAAAACCAAATTTATCCGCACTGTCCTACCGTATACGTTCGTCGAACGTCGCATATTGTTTTTTTTGCGGTTATTTCACGCAGTGTTGCTCGTCTGTCAACACTGACAACTACCCAAACGCCGCTGCTCTTTGTCGTTACGTGGAGGTCGTCGGCCACTGCGTTTCCTTTGGTGAAAGGCAATGCCTGAAATTAGGTATTCTCGGGACACTCTTGACACCGTGGATCCAGAAACATAGAATACCCGAAGGAAGTCTATTAACGCCCGCCGTGCTTCCAAATTCACGCTGGAAACTTTTACATGAATGATCTGTGTACAAATGAAAGCACCGCCAATGAAATGCCCTTTTACACCTTGTGTGCGCGATACTACCGTCATCTGCACATGTGGATATCACTGTTACCTTAGTGTATAGGACCTTAATTCTCTGCCGGCCATGGTGGCCGAGCGGTTGTAGGCGCTACAGTCTGGAACCGCGCGACCGCTACGGTCGCAGGTTCGAATCCTGCCTGGGGCATGGATGTGTGTGATGTCCTTAGGTTAGTTAGGTTTAAGTAGTTCTAAGTTCTAGGGGACTGATGACCTCAGAAGTTAAGTCCCATAGTGCTAAGAGGCATTTTTAGCCTTAATTCTCTCACTTTCCCCTGGGTTCTGCGTAATGTCTACTATAGAGGCCACAGAAAAGTTACTTTGCTCCTTCGTACCCGAGGATTAAGGCTTTTCAGCCCAAAAGAGGGCTACATGCAATGCCTCCATTCTTCCTAGCCGTCGTCATGGTTACATTCTCCGGGACAGTTAGGACAGGAGAGGTGTTTCATATCCTGATTCGCCACAATCTCACCTTTCGTCATATTCGTCAAAGAACTCTCTTCATCAGACTTGCTTCCACTGGTGCAAATGCAGTTCCCATGCGGCTGAGGCTCCTACAAATCTTTCAGACCAAGATCTGGCCTATAGGCATCTCCTGTGTTGTAGCGTCGTCTTTTGGAGCCCTCGGGTCAACAGCCCCGTGACAAAACGCGTCGCTGTTTGTTAGATCTTCTCTCTGCCCCCTCCCCCCCCCCCTCTCTCTCTCTCTCTGTCGCCCTCTCTCTGTTCAGTTCTGCCTGGAGAATGATCTAGGGAGAATTCATGAATCGTGCAGGCTCTTCAGCTGACCATTAACGCAAATAAATGTAATATATTGAATATACATATGAAAAGAAATCAACTACTGTGCGCCTACACTGCTGATGATAAATTTCTGGGAATTGCCACATAAAAAACATAGTAGGAAAATCAGATATCACCATTCAAAGGAAGAACCGTTAGCAAACGCAACTCATCCGCGAAAGAAGTGGCTTAAAATGTGTTTGTTCGAGTGATTCTTGATTATTGTTCATTAGTCGGGGACCCTTAAAGAAGATAGAAGAGTCAGAGACAATCCAACGAAGAAAGGCGTGTTTCGTCACAGGACCATGAAGTCCGCGCGAAAACGTTAAGAGATCCTCAACAACATACAGTGGCAGACGCTACAAGAGAGGCCTTGTACATCACGGAGGGGATTACTACTGAAATTTCGAGAGAGTTGTCCCCGGGAAGAGTCGGGCAACATATTACTTCCTCCCTCATACACCTTGCACAAACTTCCAGAAATTAGAAATAATACAGAGGTGTCATGCGCGAGTGGAGTAGGGAAGGGGGGCATAAGTCATACTAGAAATACCCTTCGTCACACGCTGTCAGGCGGTTTGCGGAGTGTTGACGTAGGTAAATTTGCTTGACAAAGAATGCAGACAAACATTACTGAAGAGGAGGTCGCCGTAGAGTCTTGTATGGTGTTTCCTAAATAGACACACCGCTCTTTCATACCAGTCTATAATCTTCCCGCCAATTACGTACCATTCCTTGTTCAAATCGCAGTGCATAATACTCATTTCATGTGTTCTTTTGATTTCTTGTCACCTATTGATGTTCCACTTTGTAATCTCCCCCTCCTTTCTTCCTCCATCTGTTTTCCACACTAACTAATGCCCAGTCGAAGTAATTAATAACCAAAGTCTTTTATGAAGATTTGAAAGGAGCGAAGGTTACAGTACACTTTCAAGATTACTTAGATAGTCATGTTGAGATGGCTACAGTTGTTCTTGTCTGGGAGTCTGATTCTTGAAGTTGAAAATCTAACATCAGGTCCTCGCGGTTGGTTTGAACTAAATAAAATGGAAGACTGTTGTTGCACAATTTCTTACGTAAATATATTTTCAATTAGAATGAGATTTTCACTCTGCAGCGGAGTGTACGCTGATATGAAACTTCCTGGCAGATTAAAACTGTGTGCCCAACCGAGACTCGAACTCGGGACCTTTGCCTTTCGCGGGCGGGTGCTCTACCAACTGAGTTACCGAAGCACGACTCACGCCCGGTCCCACAGCTTTACTTCTGCCAGTATCTCGTCTCCTACCTTCCAAACTTTACAGAAGCTCTTCTGCGAACCTTGCAGAACTAGCACTCCTGAAAGCAAGGATATTGCGGAGACATGGCTTAGTTCTGCAAGGTTCGCAGAAGAGCTTCTGTAAAGTTTGGAAGGTAGGAGACGAGATACTGGCAGAAGTACAGCTGTGGGACCGGGCGTGAGTCGTGCTTCGGTAGCTCGGTTGGTAGAGCACCTGCCCGCGAAAGGCAAAGGCCTCGAGTTCGAGTCTCGGTCGGGCACACAGTTTTAATCTGCCAGGAAGTTTCATATTTTCAACTGATTTTCTCACATTATAGTGCATCGTACAGTATTTTGATTTTGTACAATAACAAAGTCGAAATTACATTCATCGCACGTATTATAAAAAAATACTTCCGATCACATTAGGGGTAAGTTTACGACTCTCACACTCTGCGGAAATAACCATATTCTATAGGGTTTACAATTTTTCTTAACAAATGATTTCCTACTAGTTTTCGATTATTATTTCATAAATTAATCGCGATGCATAATTAATAATATAAATTTTTTAAGTGTGCAAATAATTCGTAATTGCAGATGTTTCTAATAAAATAATTTTAACTGTACGTTCAGAGCTAGTACTTATCGATTGTAACATCGCAACTAAAATATTTTATAAACTAATTCCTTTTCATAAGCTTTACCTTGAAATGTAACATACTGTGTAAGCTGTGCATGGCTCGCGTTTATCCCATTTACTGTTTGACATCTTCTATTACGGTACTGCCGCCTCGTTGTTTTTATTCCATTTACTGGCGTCACTAACTTCTTGCCTTACTTGCCCGTCAGCGGCAGCAGCAGCGCGTATCGATAAAGGCACTGTCGTACCACCTCTGGAGCGACCGATAGTATTTCCGGGTCGTCAGGTGTCTGGCAGTCAGTTCGGGATGGACCAGCTGTGCAGTCGGGACTTAGCTGCAGTGAAGTCGGGGACGGAGCGCCGGTGAGGCGCCGACAGCCAGTGCTCGGCGATGCTCGGCGACCGCTGACGATACACATGAACTGTCCGGTGGAGGGAGATTGGAGCGGGACGACCGTTGGTTGGTCGTTCGGTTGGTCGTCTCATCGGCCGACGTATATTTGGTTCTTTCACAGTTTCCGGGCCTGGGCAGTTGATCGGTTGGCGTGGAGCAGCGAGGAAGTCTCCGTGGCGCGCGTCTGGCCGGCGCCCCTGGCGGGGTCCACTCGCGGTCGGAGTGTGAGGGGCTGTTCCCCTTGCTACGAAGCCCATGGCTCACCGATCTCGGACACGAAATTTAAGTCTTTACTTAATCTACTAGCTAGCCCAAGTTGTTCACATTGCGTCGTTTGAATTTCGTTGTAGCTGTTAGGACAGCCTGTCACTTGGTCCACTGACTGTCTGTCGGTTGGGTTGTTGTCGGATCGACAATAGTTGGGCCGACTGCCTGTCGCACCTAAGTGAGCGTTAGTGTTTGAATTCCAGGCCGACCCTCGGAAAATCTGAGCGCCCTTGGGCGTACTGCCCTTTTTTGTTTGTTCTTGTTGTTTGTACTTGAGAGGCTCCTAGCCGATTCTTTTTTTAAAATTAAGGTTGTTTTGCCCTTAAGGCGTACGATTCTTTAGGCCTTCAGCCTAATTTAAAGAATTGTTTCACGTACGACGTTTGGCATTTTAAAGATTTTAATGTTGTTGAATGTTAGAAGTTGGGTCTTCAGCCGATTTTGAGTTTGAGTTGTTTAGCTCTTAAGGCCTTCAGCCTGGTTCAAAGAACTTTTTCACGTAAGGACTTCGACATTTAAAAATTTTTAATGTTCTTGAATTTTAAGTGTTAGACCTTAGGCCGATTTGAATTTGTGTTGTTTGCTCTTGAAGTGTCTGATTCTTTGGGCCTTCAGCCTAACTAAAGAACCGTTTTAAGATAAGGCTTTGCCCTTTAAATTTCTGTTTTGGATGAGTTTGACTAATTAAGAACTGTTTAAAGCCTTTGTTATTTTCTTAAAAAAATTAATGTTGTTTAGCCTTAAGTGTTGGGCTTTCAGCCGATTCTGAAATCAAACCGTTTGCTCTGAAAATCTCAGATTGTTTCGGCCTTCAGCCCAAATAAAGAACTGTTGTAAGAAAGGCTTTACTTTTAAACTTCTGTTTATGCTTGCGTTTTAAGTTATAGGCCTTCAGCCGTTTATGAATTGAAGTTACTTTCAGCCGGTAATTAAGTCCCAAAGATTAAAGCTGTGTGTTAAAAAAATTGTTTTGGACTCTTGTAATGTTCGATCAAAAAATAAAGTTGTATGTGTAACTGACAGCCCCTTATTTTGGCCCCTTTCTACAATTTAAACTACCTGTCCTGTCCTGCGGCTAAGCTGGGCGTCTCACTGTGTATAAAATTATATGAAACGTATCAGAAAAGCAACGGAGGTAATACTGACCTGTTAAAAATTCAAAAAAATAATACTGGTATCGACAACTACTGTTGAGAAGAAATAATGCTACAGGAGGATGTTCCACTACAACGTCCATGTTTAAACAATATGGGAGTTTCCAACTATTAGCACCAATAGCGATTTCATCTTTCTGTGTCTTAGGAGCTATCATGCAGCATGCATTCTAAGTTGCCACTGCAGTTACGCAGTGATGATGCTGACCTATAGGCAGCATTCGGAGACTTCTACGAATTGTGTATAATAAATCGTTTAGCTATATTCATTCAGGAAGTTAGCTCGTGCCGTGATAATGGCGGCGGAGTAGAGGTCGTGTTTCTCAGTACAATCTCACTACGGTCGAGAGGGCACCGGGAACATCAAAGCGGACGCAGCTACGGCCACCTGTGACGAGGGGTGTCGACGAGGTAGAGGCGGGTGCGAACCGCCTTGACCGAAGTCCGGGAGCTGGGGGCACCAAGTCAGCGGCACAAGTAAGATGCTTAGCGGGTGGCGGCTGGCGGATTAGCCGGAGGATCCAGATAGCGACGGGACAGCCCTTTGGCTGTACAGTTGGGTGCACAACACAGGAGCGTAGAGCAGTGCGGAAGGAAGTGGTCCAGGCGATTTTGTGCTTGGTGCTTGCAGGATGTTTGGGGTTGCAGTGCGCTGACAGTGTCTGTGTTCTTTGCTATGTGCCCTGTACTTAGGGTTCACCACATGTTTCATTAACAGTACTCTGCTTCGTCCAAATTTACTTTCAGTTGGCTGAATGTGGCACCGGCATTGCTCAGTGTGGAATGTTTTACATTAGTCCAATTATTGCATTTCTAGTGAATGTGGGGCTGATTTGCTGCTGACATTAGTTGCGGAACGCGATACTTTTTTTTCGGTCTCGGATCAGTCGCGAAATGGAAACCACAGTGAAAATAAAAAAATAGTATTCAAAACATTTAGCTATACTTTCTAGCTACTTCGCAAGACAACTGCAGCTGCAACTTCTACATCTGACATAGCGTCATACCAATTACTCTCGCCACAGAAGGCAGCCACTTGCGATTGTCACCAATTCTATAACCTGGTCTGCAGATCGTTGTCTGGTTCAAAATGCTGTTCTCATAGACAATGTTTCATGTGAGAGCAGAGGTGAAAATCAGAGAAAGCCAAGTGTAGGCTGTATGTTGCGTGATCAAGTACTGCCCATCGAAAGCGTCTTCTTTAGCCATGCACTGTGCGGTCGAAAATTGTCATGAATAAGGAAACGTAGAACCGCTGTGTTACGTGGGCTGCCTGATATCAGGGGAACTTCTCAGCAGGCACGTCAAACTTGGCATGAGACACTACTTTGTAGGCATCTGTACTTGTTCATTCTGCTCTCAGAACTGAAAAGTGCGACGTAAGAGGATAGACAAGGATACTGCAGGCACTGCACAATACATCTGTGCAGAGCTTCATTGGAGTTTCACTGTTCTTTTCATTTAGCGATTAACCGGGAGTTGAAAAAAAATAGCCCTCACACGTATTTTATTGATGTTGTTTCTGAAAATCAGGCACATTTCTTGCGTATAAAGGAATTCTGGCTCCCACTCTCTGTCCATCCCTTCCCCATTTCGTTTCTCTGTCCATCTCCGTTCCCCTCTCGCCTTCCCCTTTTCTGTCCATTTCGCATTCACCCTCTCTGTCTGTCTATCTACTATTCCTCCTACCTACCTGTGTGCGTCTCCCCCTCCCCCTTCTCAGTCTCCGCCTCCCTCTCCTTTCTCCACTTTATCAGCCTCACCATATAAGACGCTGGTGGATTTTACGCCTACAGTATTTCTTTCTAGATCGTAAAAAAATGTGTACCAAATTGTTTAAAATCGTTCCAGGTGTTTACGTCGAGCTTTTCACCCATGTCGAATATATTTCGCATGTTCTAACGTATTTCACACGTATGTGTACTCATATTTCCTCTGTATCGCTAATGAATTTCGCCCTGTAGTTTAATTTCCACGCAACTCAATGTGTATGACGATGTATCGCTTGACCTGTGTGTAGTACGATTACATAATTTCGCTACTCGCTGCGAAATGTGTTGTGAATAGAGTTAGCAACATAGAACTAACAAATTTAAACGTCATTCATGATGCAGCAGTTTTTCTCGCTCCTCGGTGTTTGTGACATTCATATCTCCGGAACTATCTGTATTACAATGATATAATTTTGCTGGTATATTCAGTGTTACAGACGAATTCTGTCGGCAAAATGTGTTACGGATGACCGTAAGGAAGTAATAAGCTGAAATGTCTTGCATGATGCCGCAGTTTTTATCGCATCTCTAGATTTCACATCATATCTCTGGAACTATGTTGCACAATGATATATTTTTGTAGGTACATGTGCGACAAAAGTGGATACTGTCTGGGAAACGCGTTGCAAATAGACTTAGTGGCAAAGAAACAATAGATTTAAAGTCATGCATGATGCGGAGGTTTTTCATAGATCTCTGTGTTTATGACGTCAAGTCTCCTGAACTATTTGTTGTACAGTGATATAATTTCGCTTCTATATTCAGTGCTATAAGTGAGTAATGTCTGCAAAAATCGTCGCGAATACATTTAGAATTAAAAAAGTAATAACTTAAAGCGTCATGCTTGCGGCAATTTTACTGTACGAACAGGAGAACGTAGTAAGCAACAAAAATTTCCTAAAGATTTCAAATTATTTGCAATGTTTGTTGCACGTCATTAAATGCTATCATTTTCGAGTACTGGATGAATAAATTACGGTTATTCGCACGTCATGGGCTACACTGCTCTTTAACCCTACCCGCACCCCTTTGATAGGTGGGTTGTTCAGATCCCCCAGCGATTCTTCCGAGACAGGAAGTAACATTTCTACCAAGTGTGGCTGAAATCTGTCCAGTGGTTTTGGAGGAGACAAAGAACATACATGCATATATACTGTACATTCAAACATATATTTTTATAATACGTATGGATTCACCTGATGTTCAATATTCTTCTATATCACAACGTCTCAAATGCTTCGGTTCTGTTCCGGTTCCCCACTGTCCATGATTCAGTATCGTACTGGTGCTCCAAAGGGACATTCTCAGCAATTTTATTCTCAAATTGAGGCCTATGTAAGATATTAGTAGACTTCTTTTGGCCAGGAATACACTATCCCCCCGCGGCAGTATAACTTTACGTCCTTGATTCCCCATAATGTGTTATTTTCCATCCAAGTTAGAGGATTGCTTTGTCTTCTTCATGGCTATCAATTTTGATGGTACGTTTGTCGCTAATCTCACTTATACTAGTCCTTTTACTTTCGTCTCTCCTCGGTTTACTGTCAGGCCATACGGTGTATTCAATAAACTTTTCATTCATTCAGTATGTACAGTAATTGTTACTCTTTTTAACCGAGGATAACAATGTCAACAGCGAATCTTATACTTGATACTCCTTAGCCTTGAATTTTTATCGCAATCCTTAATGTTCTTTAATTTGCGTCATGTCTTCTTCTTAATCTGACAACTTCGTGTTTGTTCTTTCATTGTTATACTTTTTTTGTTTTTATACCTATTGTATACAAAAATGAAAAATGCTCCTATCGTAGTACAAAAGAAGGCGAATATGCCCTGAACAGAGTTAGGGACGCTAAAGAAAGGAATTAGTTTCTCGTCTTAGCTGGTTGCTTCAAAGACAATCAAAACATCTTGATATATTCGGGCTTTTTTGCTTGTTAGTATTGCACTAATGTCAAGGAATATAACGCTTCGTGTCAAGAAAAGTAACATGATACATGATGTCATATCGTAATAACACGACACATGCCATTATGTCATCCAGCATGGCATCTGTCATGTCGTGCATTATGACACAACGTCTCATTTACGTTCAGGATTTATGCATCCCCTGCCTGAGATATTATAGATGCACCTACATTCTCGGATACACCCTATTGTAGAAGCATCCCATTCTCTAGAAGCACATAAATTTGTGTTTATTTGTTTTTGCACCCCTCACCAAACGTATAACAGGGAGTGGGTGTAAGAGAGCTCACTGCTCTGGGGAAATAGGGTTACCTCGTAAAAAAGCGCGACTATGTCGAGATGTTTTGATTTAAATACCTTTGTAACTGCCAACTATGTCGACAAGCTGGTTTTCTTCTTTACGACTCTATTTTGCCAAGAGCATGTTCGCCTTTTTCGTGTAACGATAGGACCATTTTTCATTGTGGTTTCCAACATTCACTCTACCATAAATTTGACATTAGACCACCATTGTTTGGCAACCGATATAGATTTTTGTTTGCTGATCTGGTATAGGTTTCTTTTATTGTCTTTCGAATCACATTGCGTCTATCGTGGCAACGGATAAAGTTTTTGCAAAACAACAGGAGACCATTAATTACGTGTACTCGTTTAACTTCTTACAAAATTTTAACCGATTCGACAACGGATAAAAATTACTGGATAAAATATTTAACATTATCCATTCATTTAGCATCGTACAAAATTTATCTACCTTCGTCCGAAGTTTGGAACGATTTGTACAAGTGGTGCACTACAAAAAGCTCCGAGAAAAAACTTGTACTGCACGTAACATCCAATGGAAGCAATATTTTTTTCAAAGGGTAAAACATATCTTAGATCAAGATCCGATACATCGGTGGTTCAAATTTGAACCATCAGTCTCGTTCCAGTCTAGAATTATTTAAGGGTGGCTGTTTTCGTACGCAAAATCCGAACGAGGGCAAAATGAGGCTGACTGGTTTTGGACACAAAATCCGAACGATGCACATACAAATGATATCATTAGCTGAGATTAATTTCAGCCCAATAAAAATCCTTTGGAAAATGAATTAATCTGTTTGCACAATTCGCCTGGGCATCATCTCCGGTTCGTCGTTCAAACCTTGCTTAGCATAGTGAAGCGTAATGACGATGGTCCAAGGAAAGGCTCAGTGTGTGGAATTGTTGATCCAGTCCAAATCTGACACACGATTTCGGAGGGAGTTCCAGAGCAACCTTCCCTGTGGACGTCGATATGCTAGTGGTAGAGGAATTTTATGCATTGTCGATGTGAAGTATGATACTGAACGACCTGGAAGAAGTAACGCCGTCACAGAACGGATGCAGTTGGCTTTTCAACGTCTACCGCAGAAGTCTATTCGGAGGGCATCGCAGAATTTTCAAATACCTTGGGCGCCCGTGCACCGGGTCATTCGACATATTTACAGATATATTCGCACCGACTGCAGCTGTTGCACGCACTGAAACCAGACGACAAGCCACAATATATGCAAATCGCTATGGACGTCCTACCCCATTTAGGGGAGGATGGAAATTTTCTAAAGAACCTAACATTTTCTAACGACGCTGCATACCACGTATGTGCTAAGCCAAACAATCACAGTGTTCGCATCTGGGTCACAACCAATCCACATCCTGTGACGGAAGAGGTATGTGACACCCCGAAAGTTGATGTGAGGTATAGCTTGATGATTGGTCGCATTGTGGGACCATTTTTTCTCAGAAAAAAAGAACAGTTAATTGGAACAGCTATAACACAACCGGCCGACCGCCCAAGGGACAATCGTTTTCCAAGAAGATGGTGTTCGCCTCAGACTGTACAAGATATTCTAGACCAGGTGTTTCCAGATGGCTGGATTTGCATGGGTGGTCGAATTCCCTGGCTTCCTAGACCGCCGGACATTCCAGCGATGGTCTTCTTTCTACGATGGTATGACAGTGGCTGAGTCTAAGTATGGTACCGTCAGAGATCGCGGTGCCGCACCGAAGTCGGCAATGCGAGTCGATACCACAGACATTAGCTCTAAATCCGTGGGAGACACTCCAGAAGACACTCCCTCCTTCTCGGTATAGCAGCACCCTCACACTGTGATCAGTACAGTGTTGAGCATGCAAGAGCTCTACTCACGTAGAGATCTTAGCTACAACAGTCAAAATCATAGTGTAGGACCAACTAACATATACAGTTCACTTGAACTTTTACTGTTGTAGCCAGCCTTTGTGGCCGTGCGGTTCTAGGCGCTTCAGTCCGGAACCGCGAGACTGCTACGGTCGCAGGTTCGAATCCTGCCTCGGGCATGGATGTATGTGTTGTCCTTAGGTTAGTTAGGTTTAAGTAGTTCTAAGTTCTAGGGGACTGATGACCTCAGATGTTAAGTCCCATAGTGCTCAGAGCCATTTGAACCATTTTACTGTTGTAAATGTGGAACATTGCATGTCAAGAGAAAAGTTTGTTAATTCGTGCATCAAGTTATGCTTTCACAGTCGATGTAAATTGTAAATTATCATGTAGTTGTGTGCAAAGGTCTGTTTCAAAGTTAAGTAAATCTTTCAATTATTTATGTAAAAAAGTAAATAAGTATTTCATGTGCTCTAATCTGACGAGCCTTTTCCCAAATAAATTCAAAGAACCCACAAACAATGTAACACATTTTCGGGGACTTTACTAAACTAAATTACGTCCGAACAGGCCTTGGAAGGCTCAATGGCACCGTTCGGCCGCCATGTCATCCTCAGACCACAGGTGTCGCTCGATGCCGATATGGAGGGGCATGTGGTCAGCACACCGCTCTCTCGGTGGTATGTCAGTTTACGAGATTGAAGCCGCTACTTCTCAATCAGGTAGCTCCTCAGCTTGCCTCGCAATGTCTTGCTGCAGCGCGCTTGCCAACAGCGTTCGGCAGAACGGATGGTCACCCCTCCAAAGGGTGGCCCAGCCCGACAGTGCTTTACTTCGGTGACCTGACGGGAACCGGTGTTACCACTGCGGCAAGGCCGTTGGCCGGGACTTTACGTGTCACATACCAATATGATTTTATGTACTGGCATACTGACTGAATCGGATAGTGAAAATTTGTACCAAGAAAAGGAACTGAACCCGTCTTCTTGTCGTGAACATAAATGTAAGCCTTTTGATTTAAAAGTTAAATTCAAAAATTTATAAAGAGTTTATTACTCGTCAAGTTATCCATTCCAGCCATTAATTAAGAGGTGTTGTGCTTACTAGGCAGCTGCGTTGGCCACCAAATCATCTTTGCACTGCGGTTCACACAACTGCTCTTTTATTACTCTGGTGCGCAGTCCTCCTCGATCCAAATTCTCACTGCCGATAAATGGGCAGTCCAGCCGGAAACCCAGGTGCAAGTACTTATGCAGTTGAAACCACACACTGTCAGAATCTTTACTTGTCTCCTACAGATATGATTTCATGTATACCAACAGTAATGTCTTTGAAATTGTGTCATTTCATTTGTATAGGCGGCCGGGCGGAGTGGCCGAGCGGTTCTAGGCGCTACAGTCTGGAACCGCGCGACCGCTACGGTCGCAGGTTCGAATCCTGCCTCGGGCATGGATGTGTGTGATGTCCTTAGGTTAGATAGGTTTAAGTAGTTCTAAGTTCTAGGGGACTGATGACCTCAGAAGTTAAGTCCCATAGTGCTCAGAGCCATTTGTATAGGTACCTGCAGCTAGGTTTCAGACTGGATCCTCCATTTACGTTCTATGCTACAGTGCTATTTCAGAACAAGAAGAGCCTCGGCAATTCTGTTCGTGTGTAAGGGGAATAAAGACTTGGGTGGAAGAGAATTTAGATCAAGGAGGGCGGCGTGTCGTGTGTAAGGTAGACTTGTGTGGAGGAGGGGGAGAACAGTGAGAATTTATATCAAGCAGGGCAGCGTGTCAGGGTAACCCGTGCAGCTGTGTGAACCACTGTGCCAAGATGGCTTAGTGACTAACGCACATGCCTAATAAGGAGGAGACCCGGGTTATTTTCTCTGCAGTAGTACAAATTTTCACTCGCTGCTTCAGTCTATCTACATGAAAAGTACCGCAGACATGGCCAGTCTAAAGTAGTTTCGTCTCGTCATAGCTCTGCCAAACGCTAGTCAAAACACATCAATCATTTAAAGAACAAAATCATTGCAGTCAGTGCCTCAGTTGACGCGGGTATGTTGCGCCGGGAGTGGACAGAACTTGAATACAAACTGCATGTTGCGCTTGCTGCCAAAGGTCACTTTTTGAAACTTACCGAATGCTATAAGAACTTTATGAGATAGTGTGTCTTATAAGCCAAGCATGGTGAGTCCACGAGACTCAGGCCATAGACTCGGGTTCCCAGGTAGAAGCCGTGTTTCTTGACTTCCACAAGGCGTTTGCTACAGTTCGCCACAGTCGTTTAATGAACAAAGTAAGAGCATATGGACTACCAGACCAATTGTGTGATTGGATTGAAGAGTTCCAAAAAAAAAAAAAAAAAAAAAAAAAACAGAATGCAGCATGTCATTATCAATGGAGAGAAGTCTTCCAAAGTAAGAGTGATTTCAGGTGTGCTGCAGGGGAGTGTCGTAGGACCGTTGGTATTCACAATATATATAAATGACCTTGTGGATAACATCGGAAGTTCACTGAGGCTTTTTGCGGATGATGCTGCAGTATATCGAGAGGTTGTAACAATGGAAAATTGTACTGAAATGCAGGAGGATATGCAACGAATTGACGCATGGTGCAGGGAATGGCAGTTGAATCTCAATGCAGACAAGTGTAATGTGCTGTGAATACATAGAAAGAATGATCCCTTATCATTTAGCTACTGCCCGCATCTCGTGGTCGTGCGGTCGCGTTCTCGCTTCCCACGCCCGTGTTCCCGGGTTCGATTCCCGGCGGGGTCAGTGATTTTCTGTGCCTCGTGATGGCTGGGTGTTGTGTGCTGTCCTTAGGTTAGTTAGGTTAACGTAGTTCTAAATTCTAGGGGACTGATGACCATAGATGTTAAGTCCCATAGTGCTCAGAGCCATTTGAACCATTTAGCTACTGTGTGGCAGGTCAGCAACTGGAAGCAGTTAATTCCATAAATTATCTGGGAGTAGGCATTAGGAGTGATTTAAAATGGAATGATCATATAAATTAATCATCGATAAAGCAGATGCCAGACGGAGATTCATTGGAAGAATCCGAAGGAAATGCAGTCCGAAAACAAAGGAAGTAGGTTACAGTACACTTGTCCGCCCACTGCTTTAATACTGCCCACCGGTGTGGGGTCCGTACCAGATAGGGTTGATAGAAGAAACAGAGAAGATCCAATGGATAGCAGCGCGCTTCGTTACAGGATGATTTAGTAATCGCGAAAGCGTTACGGAGACGATAGATAAGCTCCAGTGGAAGACTCTGCAAGAGAGACGCTCAATAGTTTGGTATGGGCTTTTGCTGAAGTTCCGAGAACATACCTTCACCGAGGAGTCAAGCAGTATATTGCTCCCTCCTGCGTATATCGCGCGAAGATAGCATGAGGATAAGATCAGAGAGATTAGAGCCAACACAGAGACATACGGACAATCTTTCTTTCCGCGAACAATACGAGGCTGGAATAGAAGGGAGAACCGATAGAGGTACTCTAGGTACCCTCCGCCACGCCCGCCCGTTTGGCCGTGCGGTCTAACGCACGGCTTTCCGGGCGGGAAGGAGCGCCTGGTCCCCGGCACGAATCCGCCCGGCGGATTTGTGTCGAGGTCCGGTGAACCGGCCAGTCTGTGGATGGTTTTTAGGCGGTTTTCCATCTGCCTCGGCGAATGCGGGCTGGTTCCCCTTATTCCGCCTCAGTTACACTATGTCGGCGATTGATGCGCAAACAAGTTCTCCACGTACGCGTACACCACCATTACTCTACCACGCAAACATAGGGGTTACACTCGTCTGGTGTGATACATTCTCTGGGGGGGGGGGGGGGGCACCGGGGGCCGAACCATACAATAACCCTGGGTTCGGTGTGGGGCGGCGGAGGGGTGAACTGACTGCGTTAGTCGTCGTGGGGTTGTGGACCACTGCGGCTGCGGCGGGGACGGAGCATCTCCGTCGTTTCTAGGTCCCCGGTTAACATACAATACAATACCCTCCACCATACACCGTCAAGTGGCTTGTCGAGCATGAATGTAGATGTAGAATAAATAATTTAGTTTAGCTGCTGTAATACAATAATGTTTTACCGTACCTTGTAAGTAATGTTATACGGTATCGTGTAAGACATAATGTTCAAATGGTTCAAATGGTTCTGAGCACTAAGGGACTTAGCAGCTGAGGTCATCAGTCCCCTAGAGCTTAGAACTACTTAAACCTAGCTAACCTAAGGACATCACACACATCCATGCCCGAGACAGGATGTGAACCTGCGAGCCGGCTGGGGTGGCCGAGCGGTTCTAGGCGCTACAGAAAGAACCGCTCGACCGCTACAGACGCAGGTTCGAATCCTGTCTCGGGCGTGGATGTATGTGATGTCCTTAGGTTAGCTAGGTTTACGTAAGTAGTTCTAGGTTCTAGGGTACTGATGACCTCAGTAGTTAAGTCCCATTGTGCTCAAAGACATTCTTATGAACCTGCGGCCGTAGCGGTCACGCGGTTCCAGAATGAAGCGCCTAGAACCGCTCGGCCACGAGGACATCGTGTATTACTGATGATTGATCTCTGAATCCTTCCACACTACTTCACACGTGACAGCGCGTATACGTCAACACTTTGGTGGTGGCCACAAATCCGGAGGGCTACGCGTCCACGCAGTTTAGAAGATGACAGATGTTAACATTTGTTGACATAAGATCTGAAATATATCCTGGAGTGCAAGTGCCTCGGAGGAAAAACAAATGTCACTAGTGAGGTGCTACCGCTGCCAGCTGTACGTCAGTAGGTCAGTCCGCGCGGCGGGAGCGGGCAGCGACCGCTTGTGACTCGAAGCCACGTCGCAGCCACACACACAGAGACGCGTGGCCGCAGGCGACGGCGGCCGCTTTGCCCGGCCGATCGGAAACCATCGCGACAGCGGCGGCGGCGCGGCGGTGCCGCCGGGGCCGAGCAACACGCGCGACGCGTGCACAAACACCGGCCGCCGGCTCACATCGATCGGCAGGGGACGCGGGGCCGAGGCGATTGTGGCCGACGCGCCGCACCGCGGCCGGATCGCTTCCGCCACGTCTGTCCGCACACTGCGGAACTCTTTCACTCGCTCTGACACTTGTTATACCGCGCCGAGCACTGCGGATCCAGTGCAAGGTGCACGTTAAGCCGTCGGCACACGGACCGTGCATCCGAACGTTGAGCGTTGAGCGTGCCAGTTTCTGTCATCATAGCGTGGAATAGCACGTTCGAGAGTCTTTCCGAAGGTGCAGAGAAATATCTGGCGCCGGCCGCGGTGGTGTAGCGGTTCTGGCGCTGCACTCCGGCACCGCGGGACTGCTACGGTCGCAGGTTCGAATCCTGCCTCGGGCATGGGTGTGTGTGATGTCCTTAGGTTAGTTAGGTTTAAGTAGTTCTAAGTTCTAGGGGACTTATGACCTAAGATGTTGAGTCCCATAGTGCTCAGAGCCATTTGAACCATTTGAAATATCTGGCATGTCAGATATTCTGAGCGCGCGTCTGAGCGTTGAGCAATGAGATGGCACAACGCCACCTACGTCACACGCACGCCGTCTCTCTTTAGTACAGGATTGTGAGGCGCCATATTGGCATTCATTTCAAGCCTATATGTATACAGAGTGTTACAAAGAGGTACGGCCAAACTTTCAGGAAACATTCCTCACACACAAATAAAGAAAAGATGTTATGTGGATATGTGTCCGGAAAGGCTTAATTTCCATGTTAGAGCTCATTTTAGTTTCGTCAGTATGTACTGTACTTCCTCGATTCATCGCCAGTTGGCCCAATTGAAGGAAGGTAATGTTGACTTCGATGCTTGTGCTGACATGCGACTCATTGCTCTACAGTACTAGCATCAAGCACATCAGTACGTAGCATCAACAGGTTAGTGTTCATCACGAACGTGGTTTTGCAGTCAGTGCAATGTTTACAAATGCGGAGTTGGCAGATGCCCATTTGATGTATGGATTAGCACGGGGCAATAGCCGTGGCGCGGTACGTTTGTATCGAGACAATTTCCAGAACGAAGGTGTCCCGACAGGAAGACGTTCGAAGCAATTGATCGGCGTCGTAGGGAGCACGGAACATTCCAGGCTATGACTCGCGACTGGGGAAGACCTAGAACGACGAGGACACCTGCAATGGACGAGGCAATTCTTCATGCATTTGACGATAACCCTAATGTCAGCGTCAGAGAAGTTGCTGCTGTACAAGGTAACGTTGACCACGTCACTATATGGAGAGTGCTACGGGAGAACCAGTTGTTTCCGTACCATGTACAGCGTGTGCATACACTAGCAGCAGCTGATTGGCCTCCACGGGTACACTTCTGCGAATGGTTCATCCAGCAATGTGTCAATCCTCAATTCAGTGCAAATGTTCTCTTTACGAATAAGGCTTCATTCCAACGTGATCAAATTGTAAATTTTCACAGTCAACATGTGTGGTCTGACGAGAATCAGCACGCAGTTGTGCAATCACGTCATCAACACAGATTTTCTGTGAACGTTTGGGCAGGCATTGTTGGTGATGTCTTGATTGAGCCCGATGTTCTCCCACCTACGCTCAATGGAGCACGTTATCATGATTTCATACGGGATACTCTACCTGTGCTGCTAGAACATGTGCCTTTACAAGTACGACACAACATGTGGTTCATGCACGATGGAGCTCCTGCACATTTCAGTCGAAGTGTTCGTACGCTTCTCAACAACAGATTCGGCGACCGATGGATTGGTAGAGGCGGACCAATTCCATGGCCTCCACGCTCTCCTGACCTCTACCCTCTTGACTTTCATTTATGGGGGCATTTGAAAGCTCTTGTCTACGCAACCCCGGTACCAAATGTAGAGACTCTTCGCGCTCGTATTGTGGACGGCTGTGATACAATACGCCATTCTACAGGGCTGCATCAATGCATCAGGGATTCCATGCGACGGTGGGTGGATGCATGTATCCTCGCTAACGGAGGACATTTTGAACATTTCCTGTAACAAAGAGAAGTCACGCTGGTACGTTCTGTTGCTGTGTGTTTCCGTTCCATGATTAATGTCATTTGAAGAGAAGTGATAAAATGAGCTCTAACACGGAAAGTAAGCGTTTCCGGACACATGTCCACATAACATCTTTTCTTTATTTGTGTGTGAGGAATGTTTCCTGAAAGTTTGGCCGTACCTTTTTGTAACACACTGTATATGCCGTTTCTGAGCACCAGCAAATTGAGAATCACTAGAAAACCCGTTGCTAACTGTGTGACTCGTTCCAATAAAATAATGAGAAACAACATATTCGTGGCCAAAGAATTATTGTAACTTGCGTATTATGAGAGTAGGCTATTTTAAGGCAGCGACACACTGAAGATCCACCCAAACCGCTTTGTTCTTGGTACAATTTGTTATAATTAAATTTCAGTTAGCAAGATATCTAGGATTAAGGTTTTCAGCAAGTGGTAACGAACTATGATTAGAACCATTGCGTGTGTTGTCGGGTTAGCGTTCTGAGTAGAATCACCGTATTGTAGCGAGTGGTTTGTCGGGGCGGTGGTTCGCGTTTTGACATTTCCAAATTTTTTCCAAACATTCGCGTTTTCGTTAGGTTCTGATACTTTATTATTAGTTTTATATATGCATATACTACATATCTGATGTTATATAAATATAAGTTCATCTTTTTTTGAGGGGTGACTTTGTTAGATTGGCTTGATCAACTTGCGCTACTTGTATAAAGATATTCTGGTCCTTTCTCTTTTACGCTTCGTAATTCACATGTTGCAAAGATTCTGCTACTGGGTAGGAACAGTGCTCGAGTAAGACTGACCTTGGGGTTTTACTAAAATGTGGGCATGATGAAATAATAAACAATATTTATTATTCTTATGCGGAGAAGTATTCCAAATTTGTACCGCACTGTTTGTAATGGAACTTTTATAAGCAAGTGTCCTTATTGATTGGACATGGTACTATACTTTTCGTGGACGATGGAGGAAATGTGCGTTTTAATAGAGCTAACGTGGAATTTTAGGCGCGTCCGTTGAGTAAACAGTGTGATTTACGAACTAGAAACATCCCTCAACTGCCGCTGGAATGCGTTGCGATCGCGTATACCACGTTGGGGCCCACGTACCGTATGCACAAGTCGAATCGTTCCTGAGCGTTCAGCAGCACGTTGAACTTAACACGCTCAACGTCAACGTTCGACAGTACGGTCCGTGTGCCGACAGCTTTAGGTACAACGGCGGAGGGAGTTTTGTTACATAAACGAAATCTGGGAAGCGTATTTGCACATTTGAATGGTGGCGTGGATGTAATATTGAAACCTGATAGTCAAGGAAGGTAGGATTCAAAAATCTTCTACATTTCGTTGCCCTGACAGCAACTGTATAAATACAAATATCGATTTTAATAATCAACAGCCTCAGTTGCACCGTTTACCTAGAACTGAGTTGCAGACAGCACTCGTGGCTGCCGCATCGCGGTCGCGAAGTGCGGCCGAGGCAGTTCCAGCTAAGTTTTGTAGTCTGACGATAATTTATGGATACGTAGTTTTAGCTTGACGATGTCCACTATGAACAAACAGTAGTTACCGTTATTCTGAAGAAGGTTGGGTTATCCCGAATGAAACCTAGGTAAGTTCTAGGTAAAAGGTGCAACTGAGACTGTTGATTACTAAAATTGAAATTAATATGGTAGGATTCAGTTACGGTTGTGGACGGTGCCGTAATCACTTACTATTGGTTCCTTTTTGCAGTTACACACGTTTATTTTAACACGGTAATTCCAGACTCAGCAATAAATCAAGATATCACACCCTATTAAAGGAGGAATGAATAGTGCTTTCAGTGCGTTACAATTTACCAAATGAGCGTAAAACACTGACACAGCAAATAATGTTTTAAAAACAAGCCAATGTGATCCCAATTAGAATTTTAAGGCAAGTCACGGCTGAAGGTCTTTAACGCCAAGAACGGCAATTATAAACAAATTTAACAAACATACTGAAAAACAGTAATGCAATAGCATTAATTAGAAAGACAACTGATCGCCAAACAGGTGAGACAAAATGATTATAAAAGTGGTAGCACAACCATTTAAACCGACTGTAACGCCACGAAAAAGTATACAGTAAAACAGCAAATACAACAGCAAAGGTTAAATTAAAAGGACAAACAGGTGAGGCAAAATTATGGTAAACTCGGTAGCACAATCATTTAAACCTGCTGTAACGCCAAGAATGGCAATTATATAAAAAAGTTTATAAACATAGAATAAAACTGCAAATACAGTAAGAAGACACAAGGGCCAGTCACAGACGGTGCACCGGGAATCGACCTCTGAGGAGGTCTGGCAGAAAACACTTTCGCGGGCGATGAGACAGGCAGCCAAGAGTAGCATTCTCTTCACAAGATGGTAACACAGACTAGTGGCAGTCTAACGAATGACTAATGACAATCTTGCTGAGGCTACCTGACGTCCAGTAAACCAAATAGAAAGATGCAAAAATACGCCAAAGCCGGAACCAGTGGTCTGGTCTCCGCCCACAGTACACTGTGCTTAGAGCGCCCGGAACGAGAAATGACTTACTATCACCAGAGTAGAAGAATCGCCAACTAATCAAGAAAGCTGTCAAAACCACACAACTCACCGGACAGCAGCGACAAGGCAAGGAAACGTGCGCTGCCGTTACATAAACATACCCCCAGGGCTGGTAACTGGGGCGTAAGCGGCCATGAGGCAGGAAAAATACCGCTGGTTGAACTTAACAAATAGTAACAAACCGAACACAATAAACAGTAGTCAGAAATCCAGGAAAGCTAATCAGATCCGCCTCCCGCAAGCACACCACTCCTGCCCGCATCTCGTGGTCGTGCGGTAGCGTTCTCGCTTCCCACGCCCGGGTTCCCGGGTTCGATTCCCGGCGGGGTGAGGGATTTTCTCTGCCTCGTGATGGCTGGGTGTTGTGTGCTGTCCTTAGGTTAGTTAGGTTTAAGTAGTTCTAAGTTCTAGGGGACTTATGACCACAGCAGTTGAGTCCCATAGTGCTCAGAGCCATTTGAACCATTTGAACCACACCACTCCTTGCTCTTCGCCTCGGCAACACTACGAGCAGCAACACGACCCCAAGTGACTGAAGAATCGCAAGATCGCGCAATGGTGGAGGTTTCTCTACTTCAATCCAAATGCACTCAAAGCTTGCAGGATCCGGTTTACGACGAGGTAATGCACCTTCGTGACCACAGGACAGGACAGCAGTCATTGCGCGCCACCAGTGGTCCCGGCGTGTTCTGGCACTGTGCGGACCTGGTTCCTCCTGAGTCCCCAACCGAACTCCACAGCGTCACAACCCGGAAGACGAACGACGTTGCCCAAAAGATAGGGCCACAGTTACTATATATCGATAACCACCGCTGCTGCCAATTGCCGGCCGCGGTGGTCTAGGCGCGTTCTAGGCGCGCAGTCCGGAACCGCGCGACTGCTACGGTCGCAGGTTCGAATCCTGCCTCGGGCATGGATGTGTGTGATGTCCTTAGGTTAGTTAGGTTTAAGTAGTTCTAAGTTCTAGGGGACTGATGACCATAGATGTTAAGTCCCATAGTGCTCAGAGCCATTTTTTTTTTTTTTTTTTTTTTGCTGCCAATTGTGGACAGGCAACGCTTGCAAAACGAAATGGCACCAGTCAACACGAGAAGAAAAACAACCGCAACCATATCAGCTACCAAACAGAATCAACGTGAGGCGCAGCACGGCTTAGATACGTTTGTCGACTAACAGCAACTATAGTAGCTGGCACTGCTTTTGGCAGCTGATCACGTTTCTTATAAATACTGCGAAGTACTCTGCAGGATTATTACTCAGCATTCAGGGAACGGCTTCATTTTGGGGCACCACAGTCACGTACTAGGGGTAATTATCGGTAAGTGACTGACCTGGAAACAGCACGTGGACGACATCGCCAGGAAAACTAGAGGAAGACCCCTCGTGTACTCTACCCGATCCTCAACCTGCAGACAACAATCTACCTGAAGTCGCGGCAGCATAATACCTCTTGCAACTGCACCGTCGCTTTGAATACACCGCAGAGATTCTGGGCAACGCAGCGGAGACACACACACTTTCTGATCAAATGTTACCGAACACGTGTTAATGGACACTAATATTGGATGTGTCCACCAGTCGCTTTTATGAGGGCTTCAGCTCTGCTGGGGTCACTTTCAGTGAGGAGTACCAATGTCGCTGGTGTAATGACAGCCCATTCTTCCCCTAGAGCCGAAATGAGAGTACATAGTGATGTTGCAACCTGGGGCGTGGAGTGAAGTCGACGCTTCAACTCGTCCCATTGGTGTTCCATTGGGTCCATGGTATAGTCTACAAATCATTGACTTACAGATGCCCCTTTGTGACGAGAGTTAATTGTCACTCTGATGTAAGGAATCATTGTCTCCCGGGTGTTCCTCTGCTGTACCCAGTACACAGTGTTGTCATACGTTAAGGTTTTTAACATGGCTGTCAATCAGCGACTGTTGTGTAATACAAAATTTTGAAAAACACAGCCCTCAGTCGTGAACACAATTAATTTGTGACCTAGGTTCCGGTGTTACAAGGGACACCTTCTTCGGACAAAATTAAAACTAAATGTTACAGCATAACGTACCAAAAAATGCGAAAGCTGCGGTCATACCTGGCAGCGTCAGATAGTCAGAATTAAAATAAAATGCAACAAAGGTGCAAGCCACTAGGGGCTGTCATGTGTCCTCTGCTACAGTCAACACAAAACTAGGTCACAAATTAATTGTGTTCGCCACTGAGGGCTGTATTTTTCAAAATTTTGTTGTCATATGTGTTTATATCCTTCGCCATTCAGTGTGTATTTAAGTAGAATAAGGGGACCACTCACCCTAACAACGAGAAACACTACCATACCACCATTCCTTGCTATTACCACTACAGACGAAAGCAGTTAAAGTTTTCCAGGAATCTGACAATCTTATACCCTTCCATCGGATTGCTCCACATCACTTTTTTCCAGTCGTCCACCGTCCAATGGCGTTGCTCTTTCCACCACCTCAAGTTCACGTAGCACTGACTGGAAAAATACACTGATTAGCTAGGATACTACGACCACCTATCCAATAGCCGGTATACCCACATTTGACAAGGATAACAGCGGCGAGGCGTCATGGCGTGATGGAAGCAGTGAGGCCTTGGTAGATCGCTGGAGGTACCTGGAACCACATCTCCCAGACACAAATCAAGTAATTCGCGTAAATTCCGGGGAGTTGGCTATAAGCTCTGACGCCAAGTTCAATGACGTCCCAGATGCGTTCGACCGTGTTCAGACCTGGGAAGATGGGGGCCCGCACATCAACTGGAATTCACTACTGTTCCTCGAACCACTCCATGGCACTCTGGTCTTGTGACATTGTGCATTATCTTGTTGAAAAATGCCACTGCCTTCGCAAACATGATCGTCATGGTGTGCGTGGTCTGCAACCAGTGTACGATACTCATTAGGCGTTGTGATGCCTTAAACGAGGTCCACTAGACCCACGGATGCCCTCGTGAATGTTCCCCTGAGAATAATGGAGTCGTCGCCAGCATATCTCTCTCCTGGAGTGCAGGTGTTAGATGCTGTTTCCCTCGAAGAGGACGGATTCACGCCCTCCTTTTTACATGATGAAGGAGGTACCGGAATACATCAGACTATGCATTGCTGTGCCACTGCACCAACGTCCACCTTGCCAAGTACCCATTTCAGCTGCAGTAGCCAGTGTTGTGGTGTTAACATTGGCACATGCGTGGGTCATCGGTACAGAGGTGCGGAACAGAGGTGCGCTGCGTGTAGAGATACACTTGTACCCTGCCCAGCATTGATGTTAGTTCCGCCACAGATCGCCGCCTGTAATGTTTTACCAATCTGTCCACGTACGATGTCCGACATCTGTAATGAGGGGTGGCCGCCCAACCCCACGACATCTGGCCACGTGTTGAAGACACGCACCACAGCACTCCTCGAACGCCGCAAGTTGCGCAGTTTCCGAAACACTCGTGCCATCACAATCCGCCCTCGGTCAAGCTCAGATAGATTCGACTTACGGACAGCACGTTCACTAATACTACATGCACCCTGCGTGTGTCTGAGTAGCAGTCATTCCTGCCAGGTGGCGTAGCTATATACAGGGTTATTACAAATGATTGAAGCGATTTCACAGCTCTACAGTAACTTTATTATTTGAGATATTTTCACAATGCTTTGCACACACATACAAAAACTCAAAAAGTTTTTTTAGGCATTCACAAATGTTCGATATGTGCCACTTTAGTGATTCGGCAGACATCAAGCCGATAATCAAGTTCCTCCCACACTCGGCGGAACATGTCCCCATCAATGAGTTCGAAAGCATCGTTGATGCGAGCTCGCAGTTCTGGCACGTTTCTTGGTAGGGGAAGTTTAAACACTGAATCTTTCACATAACCCCACAGAAAGAAATCGCTTGGGGTTAATTCGGGAGAGCGTGGAGGCCATGACATAAATTGCTGATCATGATCTCCACCACGACCGATCCATCGGTTTTCCAATCTCCTGTTTAAGAAATGCCGAACATCATGATGGAAGTGCGGTGGAGCACCATCCTGTTGAAAGATGAAGTCGGCGCTGTCGGTCTCCAGTTGTGGCATGAGCCAATTTTCCGCGGGCTACGCGTGAAACTTGCCCGCACTCGTTCAACCGTTTCTTCGCTCATTGCAGGCCGACCCGTTGATTTCCCCTTACAGAGGCATCCAGAAGCTTTAAACTGCGCATACCATCGCCGAATGGAGTTAGCAGTTGGTGGACCTTTGTTGAACTTCGTCCTGAAGTGTCGTTGCACTGTTATGACTGACTGATGTGACTGCATTTCAAGCACGACATACGCTTTCTAGGCTCCTGTCGCCATTTTGTCTCACTGCGCTCTCGAGCTCTCTGACGGCAGAAACCTGAAGTGCGGCTTCAGCCGAACAAAACTTTATGAGTTTTTCTACGTATCTGTAGTGTGTCGTGACCATATGTCAATGAATGGAGCTACAGTGAATTTACGAAATCGCTTCAATCATTTGTAATAGCCCTGTATATCGGTGGTAGTTGGTTGGTCACAGTGTTCTGGCTGATCAGTGTAGGTGGTATATGCTGTTCGACCATTGTACCCCGTTCCATTTAACCGCCTACGCACACCCTTTGGAACTCACGAGTGATTCCTTCCGCTAAATTCACGTTATATTTTACAGGCGCCCTCGACAGCCCCTATCGTCACACAAGGTCTGTCTGGTCTTGGTTCAGGTGCGGTTGCGAAGTGGCAAAGAGAAGGAACAACCACCTGTCAACAGTGGACAGCATTAGGACTGTTGATAGGCATGTTGCTCAGATAACGTGCAATGACAAGTCTACTTTCTCTCGTCATCGACCCACTATGCTGTCCCGCTTCTCTATTGGCAGTACTAGCCGCCTGCTTCTACTGGTGGGTCTGCCTCAGCGGTCAATTCCGCAGTATGCCGTAGTGTCCGGATATTTTTGATCAGATAATGTACAGGACGACTTCTGTCTTTCCGTGGCTTCGAACTTAGAAATGATTTTCGCCACAGCTGTAATTGTCGACGGACCTTTACCCGTTAGAATCCCCTTCCTATGGCGATAGGATTGTAACGCTGAACTAGCACGTTCCCCATTCTGATAATACAGCTTCACTAAAAGCGCCTTTTCAGGTAACGTCAAAATGCTGCGACTGCTGGCGCATCTGATTCTCTCTCTCATTACAGCTCCTTTTATACACGATTGCCATGCGCAGTCACTGACGTATTGCTGTCCAGCGCCATCTGTCGGACATTTTGTGAACTTTTTTTTTGTTCTAATAAAACCCCATGTCATTCCAAGCATGTGTTTCAATTTTTACCTCTCTATCTACATTATTCCGTGGTTTATTAAGTTTTCAAATTTACACTGACTTTTTGATCACCCGGTATATTAGAAACATCTGTGTAGTTTTGCCACTTACGAAAAATATAACTGAGCTATTAAAAGTACATGAATAGATGCAGGCAGAAACGTTCAGTTTACAAATGGAAAGAGTTTGTTTTTCTCGACAAAATTTTCACATGGTTACTTTCAAAGCAACGAAATAAAGTTATTTATTCTTGTTCAGGAAAAGCAGAACACCTTGAACGATTACAGGTATCACTTTCACACTCACAGGACGTGTACAGTAGTATGTTCTGCAGAAATAATTATAATTTCAGTCACCTCGGTCAGGAAGTGTCCTGTTGCCTAGAAGGCACAGGATCCGCCATGGGCGGTGATAACTTGTTCCATGTGCGATGTCATCGACGCGTATTAGACGCCAATGACGGCCCGTGGTACAGCCATATATGCTGCATTCACCTGGTTCCAAAATCACCTGTGGTGGTTGGCACTGGTTCACAGCGCTTCACCTGTTGTTTCACCATATCCCACACATTTTCAATTGGTGACAAGACTGGTGATCTGGCGGGCCAGGGAAAAGTGCTGATATCTTGTGACACCAAGAAGAAACGTGTTCGTGCAGTGACATGTGTTCGTGCATTGTGATGCTGAAAAGAGGGATTAGCAGAAAGGGTATGGGAATGGATTGCAGGAAGTCATTCACGCAGGTAACACTAGTCACAGTGCCCTGGACACGTACCAACAGTTATTTTTTTGGTTGTACCCAATAGAGCTCCACACCATGAGGCCTTGACTCAGGCACGGTATTTTTGCAAATGCAGTCACTGTGATGCCGCTTCCCCTGTCTGGGCGAACCAAAATGTGGTCATGGTTCAAATGGCTCTAAGCACTACGGGACTCAACATCTGACAAGGGAACATCCCCATCGCACCCCCCTCAGATTTAGTTATAAGTTGGCACAGTGGATAGGCCTTGAAAAACTGAACACAGATAGATCGAGAAAACAGGAAGAATTTGTGTGGAACTATGAAAAAATAAGCAAAATATACAAACTGGGTCGTTCATGCGTAAGATAGGCAACATTAAGGGCATTTGAGACGAGGAGCGCCGTGGTCCCGTGGTTAGCGTGAGCAGCTTCGGAACGAGAGGTCGTTGGTTCAAATCTTCCCTCGACAGAGAATTTTAACTTTTTATTTTCAGTTTGTGAAAAACTCTTATGTTTTCATCACTTTTTTTTGGAGTGATTATTACATCCACAAGAAAACCTAAATCGGGCAAGGTAGAAGAATCTTTTCACCCATTCGCCAAGTGTACTAGTTAGGTGGGTCGACAACATATTCCTGTCATGTGACGCACATGCTGTCACCAGTGTCGTATACAAAATATCAGACGTGTTTTCCTCTGGAGAAATCGGTTGACCTTGCGATCAAATGTTTTCGGATCCCAATGGAGAGGCACGTCCTTTCGTCAACTAATCACACGGTTTTGCGGTGCGGTCGCAAAACACAGACACTAAACTTATTACAGTGAACAGAGACGTCAATGAACGAACGGACAGATCATAACTTTGCGAAAATAAAGAAAGCAAAATTTTCAGTCGAGGGCAGATTTGAACCAAGGACCTCTCGTTCCGCAGCTGCTCACGCTAACCACGGGACCACGGCGCTCCTCGTCTAACATTGCCCTTAATGTTGCCTATCTTACGTATGGACGACCCAGTTTGTATATTTTCCTTATTTTTTCATAGTTCCACACAACTTCTTCCTGTTTTCTCGATTGATCTGTGTTCAGTTTTTCAAGGCCTATCCACTGTGCCAACTTATAACTAAATCTGAGGGGGGTGCGATGGGGATGTTCCCTTGTGAGGTCATCAGTCCGCTAGACTTACAACTACTTAAACCAAACTAACCTAAGGACATCACACACATCCATGCCCGATGTACATGCAAACGTAGCAGCAGTACGGTTCCGGACTGAAGCTCTTAGAACCGCTCGGCCACAGCGGCCGACAAAACGTGGTCATCATTTTCAAATAAACAGAACCTGGATTCTCCCGAAAGCACTGTCTGACGTTATTCATGTGCCGAACGACGTCGTTCCACACACCATTACCGTTTAGCATATTTCCCAACATTCGTCAAAGGTAGGCGTACGTAAGCCATGCCGTGTTAAACGGCGACGGATTGTCACCCCTGATTGTGTGCGATGTGTTACATTGTTAGATTGTTGCGCCAGAGCAGAGGAGGACACAGATCTGTCGTGCAGTGCCATTCGGATGAGGTGTCGATCTTCTGTTTGGGGCGGAAGGGAGGGGGCTGACCCGTCTCGGAGTGCTCTACGGCCTTCCGTCAACCATTCAGCACACACCCGTTGCACTGCCCAAACATTTCGTCCGACACGACCAGCAGTTTCCCGGATTGATGCGTCACATTCTCTCATGCCAGTAATGCGCCCTCTTTGAAACTCAGTGATTTGACGGTACGGTTCGGGCATATATCTGCGAGGCATCCTACACGTCTGCTCCAAGTACACTGATCCGTTATTTTCGGTTTACAGCGACAACGAGAGCCGCAGGCACATTTTTACTGGTAGGTGGTGTTGCGCTGCGATGCTTATGTTGACCTTGAACCGCGAGCCGAGATAGTCCGAATGTCTTGTTATTGTGAACGTCCTATCTCTAGTCGTTCAAGGTGTACTGCTTTTTCTGAACACGAATGTATGTCACTGGGACGACTTGGGAACTAAGAAATAAATATAGCATTAACATCGTCTGGGTGCGAACGTATAATATTCAGAGGTCCGGTGCGTGCGTGAAAAGGCGGCCGTGTTTACTGAAAGCTGTGGAAGGCACACCGCCCCCCCCCCTCCCCATATCCACCCACCCACACCCACATACACAAACACACACACACTGCGCGCACTGCCACAAAAAGTCTCTACCTGGCGTATCAGCCGGGGTCATAAATAATACGGCGCAAAACAACGCCCCTCGACGCGAAAGTCACGCCGCGCCGGCCACGGAGCAGTAGTTTTGCGCGCTTTGACAAAAAGCTCAGCTGCAGTTGTGGACTTTTTTGTTCCTCCACCCGCTGCCTCTCGCTTTACGCACGGGCGTCTACATTCTGGCGCGCTGCGAGCAGCGCAGCGCAGCGGCGTGTTGTGAACGCCGAGTCCCGCGCGCCGGAAACACAGCAGGTAGTCAGCCGGAGAGCCACTTGCTGGGCGCCGCTTCCGGCGTGATCGACAGCAGCGGCGCCGACCGGTTCGCGTGAGCCGGGCCGCCGCGCCGCCACTCCACGTGTCATTCCTATCGACCCTGTTCGCAGAAAGCACTCACAAAGAGCCACCCTATCGATACTCGCTGCCGCCTCGGAGAGAAGGCCGTAGTGATTTCCCCAGAGTCGACAGCGCTGCTCGAAACCCTCCTGTGACGGTAGCTTCACGCAATTATCGGCTGTTTCAATGTAATCGCCATTTCTACGTCGATAGCTGATACTAACAGAGTAATAAATGTGATTACAAACGTCGCCAGGGATTGTCGCGACGTTATAATGATTTTCTCTGCTGCTGGGCAGTCCACTCACTTATCACGAGCTTTTGTTAGCTTAGCATAAACCATTCCCATAATTCAATTTCTTACACGAAGGGAGACTCAAAAGTACGTTACCACTCAAATTGGAGATATGTTCCTCGTCATGAAATCTGTTAAATGACATTAAGGGGAGGTTGTACCTTCGTAGGGGGCAAAATATAAAAAAAAAATTGGGTCATGAACATTCCTTGGAGTGTATTTTGCTAGAGAAATGTGTTTTATAAGGCATTTTAGCCATACATTACATATTCATTTAAGGGGGGGTAGGACGTCAAACGGGCTGACTTGGAGCAGGAGAGGCACCACAGGACATTTCAATTTCTAGTGTCTATACTTTTACAAATAAATTCATAAAACTTTGTCAGCATGACCAGGAAGGATTCAGAATTCACACTCGTAGCAGTGGAAGTTCTAAAACATAACGAAGTAATTTCTTTTACGTGTGAAATTTAATCATTTTTTTCACTTACTAATGGCAGCATTTGTTGCTGTAGGTACACTTTTCTTCATAAGTAAGAGAGTCTTCGATGAATTTTGCACAGAATACAAACCATACTTACAGGTGTATGAAACTCTACAATTTTCCAAATCTATTAAAAACTGTGGTAAAAATTGAGGTAATTAACTATAAAATTTGTGTTTTTTCTAAGCATGAAGTTTAAAACATAACAGTTCATTCGTTTTTTCATAAATTAAATAAATTCTAGAGTTTCATACACCTGTGAGTATGGTTTGTATGCTGTGCAAAATTCATCGACGAATCTCTCTAACTTATGAAGAAAAGTGTACCTTTAGCAACAAATGCAGTCATTAGTAAGTGAAAAAATGATTAAATTTCGCACGTAAAAAAATTATTTTGTTACGTTTTCGAACTTCCACAGCGATGTGTGTGAATCCTGAATCCTTCCTGGTGATGCTGACAAAGTTTTATGAATTTATTTGAAAAAGTATGGACACTGGAAATTAAAATGTCCTGAGATGCTCCAAGTCGGCCGGTTTTACGTCCTACCCCTCTTAATTTAAGGTCAGCATATGTTGCGACAAACCCTTTTTGCCTTTTATCAACTTCTAGAATTTCGGAAACCTAATTTGCTGATCTGTAAAAACACTTTGTGCCCACAGTTGACTACCCTGTTCGCGCACTACATTCACTTGTTCCTTGTCCTTCGAGAGCCCAAATGAATCATTTAACCATGTCATATGGCTTAGAATTCATAAAACAGTATTTGTAGGTAAAGATACATAGAATTTGGATGTTTATGATGCAGTTCTTTCATTTAATACTGGCGGTGTGGGGAGAGGAGTATGTTGTCTGTTTGAAGAATGCACATTATGAAGTGACTATGAAAGCAAGGAAGGCAAGAATGCTCTCAAGGAATGCTAAGAGAGCCGGGAAAATGCAGATGACCTAGGATATGGTACAGGTATGTTCCATGGTCAGTAACAAACTACGTTCATGTTAAAAGCCGGATTCCTGAAATTTTATTTTTTTAATGATTAGGTACATTTCTTTCAGGAACTTACCATCATAGAACATAGAACTTACACATTTTACAGAAACTGGGCTGAACATCAATGATGAATTTAATAGAAGTTTAGTTTAATACTGTAGAAAATATGAATTAATAAACCTTAATTATGTTGAAAAAATTTTACAACTTGCAACAAATTCTTTGAAAAATAAATGATGCAACCAACATTTCTACAAATATAGGTCACTGGACAGAGACTCTTCCTACACCAGCCATTAAAATTTTATAAAATTATCATGAGCCGTTCAAGACATAAATGTATCTAAAACTGACAAATTTAACATTATGAGGATATAGGGCACAATCTCCCCTTAAATGAAACTTGACTTAATTTGGAATTTACTTAGTGCTCTCAACTGAACTGCCGTCATTTGCAGCACATAGAAGCCAACGATCAACAGTAGCAATAAAACCATTTCACAGGGAGTGTGTAATACCACTTCTCGTATTCGTTAAGTCATAGATGTTGTTAATTTTTGTGTTGTACACATGTTCCTCGACCAGTCACCATAAACAAAAGCAACAGGTTTTTGTATGTCCATTCTTGTGGTCCATTGTCTGCGGGACTTCCGCCGTTCACTTATGTAAAAAAATGAAACATGTGTAGCCGTTGTTTTAATGTTATTTTATGATTCTGCAACAAGTATCGGTGACTCAGTACTCCTCTTACAGTCCCATATGCATAAAGAGTAATGGTAGCACCATCAACCTACCAGCCATGAAAACACCAAAACTGATTAAAAACAGAATAAAAATCAAGGGCAACATTACATAAATGAATTTACAGTAATCATTCGACATAAACCAACAGAGACATACAGTGCCACACTCCTAACATAGAGTCAGCTATATATAGCATACCATGACGCATTTCCACTCTAGACTTTGTAAAAATGAACTGTTTATTAATAAAATCATTAATCAAATACTGCATGAAGTGCTCAGCCAAACTACAAAAATAAATGTAGAAAATGATAGATACATATGAAAGAAACTACAAGAACATCAGAAATAAGTAAAGCAAAGCAATATGCTTCTATGGGAAAGAAATCCTTGCAAGGAAAGCAGCAACAATTTCTAATTGTCAATATAGGTAAAAATATCAAAACATTATTAATATATCTTTATGTCATGTCAGGTTTGTAAAATGTTGGGGTGAAAACCGTAATGTGCATATTTATATGATATGCACAAAATTAATGTCTTACATCATGTCAAAAGACCAAATGTAGGAAACTACCCACGTCATATAATACACAGAATACACAGAACCCAAGATAATATTCAGAATGAGCAACACATACTAATCTATATACAAAGGACAGCATCAACAAAATATGAGTGTGAATGTAAGTATAGCTATCAAAATGACAATGTAGATTAATGCTTTGATAAATAGTGCATTTGTATAATGTTTAAAGTGGAAATTCGTCATAGTATACTATACATAATTCTATAGCGAAAACCTCAAACAGGAGGTTCAGAATCCCACACAGAGAAAAACGGCTGCAATACATAAGTGAAACATAAGTTTTCGGAATAACATCATTAACATGAAACAATACAGGAATAACGCTATAGCTCTACACCTTTACTTATTTGTATACGTCATACCAGATGTTATTTATTCTGTGCAATGGGAAAGCATTAAAGGATACAAAAGAAAAAAAAATTGGAGATGGAATTAAAGTCCAGGTAGAAGAAATAAAAACTTTGAAGTTTCCCGATGGCATTGTAACTCTCTCAGAGACGGCAAGGGACTTGGAAGAGTAGTTGAGCGGAACGGAAAGGGACTTGAAAGGAGGCTATAAAATGAACATTAACAAAAGCAAAAGAGGGATTATAGAATGTAGTCAAATTAAATCAGGACATGTGAGGGAGCTAGATTACGAAATGAGCCACTTAAGGTAATAGATGAGTTTTGCTATTTGGGCAGAAAAATAACTGCTGATGTCAGAAGCAGAGAGTATATAAAATGTAGACTGGAAATGGAAATAAAAGTGTTTCTGAAAAAGAGAAATTTGTTAACATCAAGTACAAATTTAAATGTTTCTGAAAGTATTTGTGTGGAGTATAGCCAAGCATGGAAGTGAAACGTGATGATAAACAGTTTGGACAAGAGGAGAAGCTTCTGAAATGTAATGCTACAATGTTGAAGGTTAGCTGGGTACATCCCGGAACTAATCAGGGAATATTGAAAAGAGTTCGGGAGCAAAGAAATTTGTGTCACAATCCAACTAGAAGAAGGGATCAGTTGGTAGGACATACTCTGAGACATCAGGGTATCACCAGTGTAGTACTAGAGGGAAGTGTGGAGGGTAAAAACCATAGAGCGAGACCAAGAGAATACTGCAAGCAGATTCAGAAAGATGTAGATTGCAGTAGTTACTCTGAGATGAAGAGGCTTGCATAGGATAGAGTAGCACGGAGAGATGTATCAAACCAGTCTTCGAACTGAATACCACAACAAAAACTACAACAACAACAACATGCGTCACAAAGGGAACAGCAACTTTTGCGTCATAAATTCGTGTGTATTTCTGTATTTTTAACACTTAATGACTTCCAGAAAACTATTAATATAATTTCAAAACTTCGCTAAACTTTACTCCCTCTTATTCATAAAGTAAAATATTTAACGCATTACATCATTTGTGAAGTGATCATACATTTAAAGCTGTTTTATATACGGGTTAGATTCTGTAAATAATTGTCGGTTTACTGGTTGTACAAGTTATACAATAAAGCGGTCGCAACTGTTGGTAACTCTCGACGTTAATCAACAGGGATGCACACACACACACACACACACACACACACACACACACACACACACACACACACACACACACCGCGGTCCGATGACGGCTGACCCCTCAAGTGTTGTTGTTGTTGTTGTCTTCAGTCCTGAGACTGGTTTGATGTAGCTCTCCTCTTCAACTCCAAGTACTTACTACAACCTACATCCTTCTGAATATGCTTAGTATATTCATCTCTTGATCTCCCTCTACGATTTTTACCCTCCACACTGCCCTCCAATACAAATTGGTGATCCCTTGATGCCTCAGAACATGTTCTACCAACCGATCCCTTCTTCTAGTCAAGTTGTGCCACAAACTCCTCTTCTCCCCAATTCTATTCAACACCTCCTCATTAGTTCTGTGATCTATCCATCTAATCTTCAGCATTCTTCTGTAGCACCACATTTCAAAAGCTTCTATTCTCTTCCTGACCAAACTATTTATCGTCCATGTTTCACTTCCATACACGGCTACACTCCACACAAATACTTTCAGAAACGACTTCTTGACACTTAAATCTATACTCGATGTTAACAAATTTCTCTTCTTCAGAAACGCTTTCCTTGCCATTGCCAGTCTACATTTTATATCCTCTCTACTTCGACCATCATCAGTTATTTTGCTCCCCAAATAGCAAAACTCCTTCACTACTTTAAGTGTCTCATTTCCTAATCTAATTCCCTCAGCATCACCCGACTTTATTCGACTACATTCCATTTTCCTCGATTTGCTTTTGTTGATGTTCATCTTATATCTTCCTTTCAAGACACTGTCCATTCCGTTCAACTGCTCTTCCAAGTCCTTTGCTGTCTCTGACAGAATTACAATGTCATCGGCGAACCTCAACGTTTTTATTTCTTCTCCATGGACTTTAATACGTACTCCGAATTTTTCTTTCGTTTCCTTTACTGCTTGCTCAATATAGAGATTGAAAAGCATCGGGGAGAGGCTACAACCCTGTCTCACTCCCTTCCCAACCACTGCTTCCCTTTCATGTTCCTCGACTCTTATAAGTGCCATCTGGTTTCTGTACAAATTGTAAATAGCCTTTCGCTCCCTGTATTTTACCCCTGCCACCTTTAGAATTCGAAAAAGAGTATTCCACTGAACTTTGTCAAAAGCTTTCTCTAAGTCTACAAATGCTAGAAATGTAGGTCTGCCTTTCCTTAATCTATATTCTAAGATAAGTCGTAGGGTCAGTATTGCCTCACGTGTTCCAACATTTTTGCGGAATCCAAACTGATCTTCCCCGCGGTCGGCTTCTACCAGTTTTTCCATTCGTCTGTAGAGAACAAGCGTTAGTATTTTGCAGCTGTGACTTATTAAACTGATAGTTCGGTAATTTTCACATCTGTCAACACCTGCTTTCTTTGGGATTGGAATTATTATATTCTTCTTGTAGTCAAAGGGTATTTCGCCTGTCTCATACATCTTGCTCACCAGATAGTAGAGTTTTGTCAGAAGAACTGGCTCTCCCAAGGCCGTCATTAGTTCCAATGGAATGTTGTCTACTCCTGGGGCCTTGTTTCGACTCAGGTCTTTCAGTGCTCTGTCAAACTCTTCACGCAGTATCGTATCTCCCATTTCATCTTCATCTACATCCTCTTCCATTTCCATAATAATGGCCTCAAGTACATCGCCCTTGTACAGACCCTCTATATACTCATTCCACCTTTCTGCTTTCCCTTCTTTGCTTAGAACTGGGTTTCTATCTGAGCTCTTGATATTCATACAAGTGGCTCTCTTTTCTCCAAAGGTCTCTTTAATTTTCCTGTAGGCGGTATCTATCTTACCCCTAGTGAGATAAGCCTCTACATCCTTACATTTGTCCTCTAGCCATCCCTGCTTAGCCATTTTGCACTTCCTGTCAATCTCATTTTTGAGACGTTTATATTCCCTTTTGCCTGCTTTATTCACTGCGTTTTTATATTTTCTCCTTTCATCAATTAAATTCAATATTTCTCCCGTTACCCAAGGATTTCTACTAGCCCTCGTCTTTTTACCTACTTGGTCCTCTGCTGCCTTCACTACTTCATCCCTCAGAGCTACCCATTCTTCTTCTACTGTACTTCTTTCCCCCATTCCTGTCAGTTGTTCCCTTATGCTCTCCCTGAAACTCTGTACAACCTCTGGTTTAGTCAGTTTATACAGGTCCCATCTTCTTAAATTCCCACCTTTTTGCAGTTTCTTCAGTTTTAATCTACAGTTCATTACCAATAGATTGTGGTCAGAGTCCACATCTGCCCCTGGAAATGTCTTACAATTTAAAACCTGGTTCATAAATCTCTGTCGTACCATTATATAATCTATCTGATACCTTTTAGTATCTCCAGGATTCTTCCATGTATACAACCTTCTTTTATGATTCTTGAACCAAGTGTTAGCTATGATTAAGTTATGCTCTGTGCAAAATTCTACCAGACGGCTTCCTCTTTCATTTCTCTCCCCCAATACATATTTACCCACTATATTTCCTTCTCTCCCTTTTCCTACTCTCGAATTCCAGTCACCCATGACTATTAAATTTTCGTCCCTCTTCACTACCTGAATAATATCTTTCATCTCATCATACATTTCATCAATTTCTTCATCATCTGCAGAGCTAGTTGGCATATAAACTTGTACTACTGTAGTAGGCATGGGCTTCGTGTCTATCTTGGCCACAATAATACATTCACTATGCTGTTGGTTGTAGCTTACCCGCACTCCTATTTTTTTATTAATTATTAAACCTACTCCTGCATTACCCCTATTTGATTTTGTATTTATAACCCTGTATTCATCTGACCAGAAGTCTTGTTCCTCCTGCCGCCGAACGTCACCAATTCCCACTATCCTATCCATTTACCTTTTTAAATTTTCTAACCTACCTGCCCGATTAAGGGATCTGACATTCCACGCTCCGATCCGTAGAACGCCAGTTTTCTTTCTCTTGATAACGACGTCCTCTTGAGTAGTCCCCACCCGGAGATCCGAATGGGGGACTATTTTACCTCCGGAATATTTTACCCAAGAGGACGCCATCATCATTTAACCATACAGTAAAGCTGCATGCCCTCAAGTACGTTATTGTAATTGCTTTTACTCAGTTTTATTTCCTTTCCGAAAAGGAGAAGAAACTACGTTATTATAACTACATTTGTTGATTAAAATGAATATTTCTCTAAAAATAGCGCTTCCTGTCTCTTCTTGTGGCCCTTTAAATAGTCACAGTGAAGGGTTTGCGGTACACGGTTCTACAAAGTCCATACTCCCATGCTACACAGTATACGTCCACTAGTAGCACATTTAATGATGTCGGCGGTCCCTCAAATAGCGGTGGACTTCCCAAATCTTCTTTCAGGTAACCAAGCTTTTCACTTGGATGTAATCCTCCGGCTTTTCTTGTTTTATTACTAATTTTTCAATTCCTATGTAACCACATGTTCCTAGGGAAGCGGTAACAGATAGCCGGGAAACATGATGAAAGTAAAGCCGACGCACTGTGTTTTCTAAAACTAAACTCCGTCCAAAGAGGCCTCGGAAGGCACAACGGTTTTGCCTGACCGCCTTGTCATCCTCAGGCTTTAGGCGTCTATGGAGGAACATGTGGTCCGCACACCCCTCCCTCAGCCGTTGTTAGTTTACATGACCGGAGTTGCTACTTCCAAATCACTTAGGTCTGTGATTTCCCTAAATCGCTCCAGGCAAATGCCGGGATGGTTCCTTTCAAAGGGCACGGCCGACTTCCTTCCCCGTCCTTCGCTAATCCGATGAGACCGATGACCTCGCTGTCTGGTCTCCTTCCCCGAAACAACGAACCAACAACCATCACTTAGGTCTTCTGTTTGTCTCACAAAGTCTGAAGGCACTCCGCTTGCCAACAACACTCGGAAGATTGAACGGCGACTCATCCAAGGCTAGTCCCAGGCAATAGCACTTAAATCCGATGATCTGACGAGAACCGGTGTTACCGCTGTGGAAAAGTTGTTAACACTACCTTCTCTAACTGGACGTAAATATAGCGTAACGGAGTTGAAACTGAAAAGAAGGGAACACTGAAATTAGCTACGCAGTCTGGGATAACGTGTCGTACGCATTGTTGATAGTAATTAATATTTCGACATAGCTCTGCGTTTCTGAAAGGAAGAGGAGACGATTGCAAATTTGTTATGGGCGCATAGTGGCAATATAATAGCTGATGTTATAAAATAAAAAAATGCAAAAAGACTTTCAAAGATTTTCTGAGGACTACATTAACATTACTGAAGAAAAGAGGTCTTTCTTTAATGATAAATAAAAGTTCATTTAAAAGGGAGTAGACGTTCTAGGAAGGAAGGAAGGAAAAATTGGGTTTAAGATCACGTCAACCTCGAAGTCATTTGAGACGGAGCACAAGCTCAGATTGTGTCCAGGCTGGCCGGCCGCTGTGACCGAGCGGTTCTAGGTGCTTCAGTCCGGAACCGCACTGCTGCTACGGTCGCAGGTTCGATTCCTACCTCGAGCATGCATGTGTGTGATGTCCTTAGGCTAGTTAGGTTTAAGTAGTTTTAAGTCTAGGGAACTCTTGACCTCAGGTGTCCCATGGTGCGTAGAACCATTTGAGCCATTTGTGTCCAGGATTGGGGAGCAAATCCGCCGTGACCTTTGAAAGGAAACACCCCGGCATTTCCCTGGAACGATTTAGAGAAATCACGGAAAAACTAAATCTGGATGACTGGACACGTGTCTGAAGTGTCATCTTTCCGAATGAGAGTCTAGGGTGCTAACCACTTGGCCAACTCGCCCGATAGTAGGCGTTCCCGCGTTCGCAAATTCCATTTTGGCATCTGCTTCCTGTGCACCATTTTATCGGTGTTATTCCGAAACGATTTTTTCTTTTCCTTGATACATTCCCGTTCTCTTTTCATTTTGATGTTCACCGTTTATATATAAATTACGCATAAAATCAAATCTCTTTGTGTATGCTAGCATCTTTCACTATCAAATATTAATAAAAAGCTGTCGAGCTGCATATGAGCGATGCGCTACTCGTCAAGATCTTGATGTTTCCTCCCACAACGTTGTTTCTTTTAGAACCGACTGTATCGTGAAGAACCAAAAACTTAGTATTCAAAACTAAGAAAGGTTCATCTCGCTATAGAATTATCTGCGTCATCTGGCCCATCTTTTAAGTCGCAAGGTTCATAACGCTCCCGCAACGCTTACTGGAAGCCGTGGGTGTCTTTAAATGCGACAGCATTGGGAGATTGCAGTAGAAACTTGAGAATTATCGCCTTTCGCTTTCGGTAGTGATAGACAAGCAGTGTAGCTGTACCAATCCCAAATACAATAAGTCTCATAATTTTTAAGTCCGAACAAGCTACCATTTTGATCAGGACCCGAACTTGGAAAGTGACAGTATTTCTGGTTTCGTTTTAACTGTACAGATCGAAAGTGGAAATTTGTGGTAAGTTCCTATGGGACCAAGCTGGTGAGGTTATGGGTTCCTAGGCTTACACATAGTTAGTCTACCGTAAATTAACTTACGCTAAGGAAAACATACACACCCAGGCTCGAGGGAGGACTCGAACCTCCGACGGGGGCAGCCGCGCGAACCGTGGCAAGGCGGCTAGCCGGGGCGGCTGTACAGATCGAATAAAAACTCTAACTTCAGTAGTTAACAAGTAGCTTCTTCACAACTATAAACAATTTGTGTCAACATTATATCATTTACTCATCTTCATATTCCACAAAACCTAATCGTTACCTTTTTTTCAGCTGAACCGAAGACTGCACTGTATTCACTCCAAAATTGTTAAGGCTTCCGTGTCCGCTTGTTGACAACCTGTCTGTTGGCTTCTGTCTCGGGTTCTTCTGCCGACGTTCGTCTAAAGATTATTCTGAAAGTTCGTCAGCGCGAGTGGCTGGCATTGTCAAAGTTTCACCCTCCATTGCTGGTGGTGGACTGGTGCCGAGCTCGCCTCCGCAAACTGTATGTACCTGGCGCGCCAACGTTCTAGTGCTTCTCCGCGGTCATTTCCGGGGCGGATACCTTGCTACCTGCGACGGTCGTTCGCTGCAGCACGAGAAGCCAGGATTCGTTTACCTTGAGGCTTTCGCCTTTCTTATTGAAGCTATTCTCGCGTTTATGTATTTCTATAGTTTCTCTGAAAAAGCAGGTGTGATAGTTCTTCTCCACCGCCATAACTTCCGTGTCAGCGAATTTTGCGACGTGGTCCGTCCCACACAGCGCGTGCTCTGCCACGGCCGATTTCTCCACTTGCTCCAACCTGTAATGTCGCTTATGTTCTGCGATCCTGGTGTTGATTGATAGTCCAGTCATTCCAACGTGGCAGGCCGGTGTGGCCGTGCGGTTAAAGGCGCTTCAGTCTGGAACCGCGTGACCGCTATGATCGCAGGTTCGAATCCTGCCTCGGGCATGGATGTGTGTGATGTCCTTAGGTTAGTTAGGTTTAATTAGTTCTAAGTTCTAGGCGACTGATGACCTCAGAAGTTAAGTCGCATAGTGCTCAGAGCCATTTAAACCATTTGAACCATTCCAACGTAAACTTTCCCAATGGGTATGGTATGCGGTATATTACCGATATCGTAAGCGCGACCCTTTTCTCCTTTGCATATCTGAGACAGTCATTGATCTTCTTTGTCGGTTTGTAAATAGTCTTTACGCCGTGTTTGCGCAATATACGGGCGATTCTGTCCGTCGCTCTGGGAATGTATGGCAGAAAGGTCGTACCGGACATTTCTTTTTCTGATTTGTCACTTTGTCGAGTGTTTGGCTCTGTTATACGTCTAATATAACTTATGGAGTACCCATTGCTCCTCAGAACACTTTCCAAGTGTTGTATTTCGCGTCTGAGGTGCTGCGGCTCACATATTCGTCTTGCTCGCGTTACGAGCGTATTAATCATGTCTCTTTTCTGGCTCGGGTGGTGATTTGAACGTTTGTGCAGGTATCGGTCCCTCTGAGCCAGTATTCTTTACACGCTGTGTCCACAACGCTTTTACCATTATTTGTGACCAGCACGTGTAGGAATGGTAGTTTTTTGTTCGTTTCTACTTCCATGGTAAATTTATTCACTCCCTCCCAATTTTGCTAGACAAATTTGACACTAGTTGACGGCGAAAGTTTGCAATTAACGTTTGTACATCGTACGACACCCAATCGGCCAGTTAGTGTTTGAGGGCGCAGTAAACCAGCAGCGTCGCGGCTCGCGGCTGTGAGTCCCGACCACCCTGTAAATTCTGACGTCATTGGCCAGCCTCAAGGTCACTAGACACGCCACTCAACTGCCAAGCGGGCTGGGTGGCTGCTTGCTGCTTTTGCGCGGTTTCTGGGCCACGGCACGCCTACAGTAACGAATGTGGTGAGCACTGGAGAGAACTGCAGGACAGGGAGCAGTGGGTGTTCATTTTGGATTTGGACATACTACAGCCGTTTTTCTATGTGAAGCTGTTCAAATGGCTCTGAGCACCATGGGCCTTAACTTCTGAGGTCATCAGTCCCCTAGAACTTAGAATTACTTAAACCTAACTAACCTAAGGACATCACACACATCCATGCCGGAGGCAGGATTCGAGCCTGCGACCGTAGCGGTCGCGTGGTTCCATACTGTAGCGCCTAGAAGCGCTCGGCCACCCCAACCGGCTATGTGAAGCTGTCTGGGTTCGGACTCATGCAGGCTTTCACAACTGCTTCCTATTCGATAACACTGGGTCTAATCGATTCTTGGAAATTGGGACCATTTTTTTTCAGAAATCGACACATGGCAGCTGCATCAAATGGAGTATATAAGAAAATGACGAAATATCTGAATTCCAACTGCTTTTCCACAGAAAATGTGTTAGAGTGTTAGGTCGAATATAATTATTTGTCATTCTTTGAGATTTAAAATATTCTGCAAAGTATGTTATGGCATTATCGTGTTTGAAAAAGGACTCGTGTGACGTGGACGTCCTTCTTTCAAAATGAGCACTCACTCCTTAATATTTACTCTGTTTCCGTGCACGAATCTCTGCCCAGAGAATGTCGTTTCCTGACGAGATCACTCACCTCGCAGTAGTTAGACGTTTCATTTTGCTTGCAGCTACAGCACGTTCTGGAAAAAAGAATAGAAGCTGTGGGCTCATCTTCCCATTGACGCATGATTCTGTACTTCAATAGTGAGACAATAACTTGCAGGGAGATGGCACAGTGAACTAATTGAGGATCACGACACACACCACCTTGGCTGCACATCTGCCCTTTCACTCCTAGCAATACCCACATGCCCTGGCACCCAGCAGAAAGACACTTCCTCCCCGGTATCCTGGATATCTTGAACTATTGTATCGGCTGGATACAAGGGCTCTCTAGAGACTGGAGGGTACTCAAGAGGTGGGAATGGAAGAGGAATTTAACAGGCATGCCCTAAGAACAGATACCATCGGTGACCATGCAGCTCTCTTAGAATGAAATGATAATTGAATCAAGTCCCTAAGTTGTCGACAGGCGTTGATATACAACAACGGGGACAGTTGTATGCCCCGACTGGTACTCGAACCCGGGATCTCCTGCTTATACTTCCAACTGTCCCCGTTGATGTATATCAACACCTGTCGACAGCTCAGGGTCTTGATTTAATTATCATTTCATTCTAAGAGGGGATCCGGGGTTCGAGTCCCGGTCGGGGCACACATTTTCAATACATTGTAGTGCAAAACAGTGCACCTCCGGCAGAATCATATGTTTTCTACATTAGTTAAATAGTCACATTACGCTGTTGCAGAATTTAATGTGCGTCGGTGCCAGTTTCGGCACTACAGAAAACAATTCAGTTTTCCAAGGGCAAAGTTGTACAAATTACATTTTACTAGACTCAGAATTTGTTTTGGTTGGGTGAAATACGAGACAATATCAGGGAACAATGAGATTTAATCAAAGCACTACTAGTTTGAGTGAGTCAGTACTTGATTGTATAAGAGGTGAAGAGTTACGCACGGTAACGGTAGTTTTATCATTTGAATTTAATCGCTAGCGCAGTCGAAATTGGTATTATCACTGTATAAATTTGTTATATAGACAAATTACTTTTTAATTAGTGAATAGCTCTATGGGACCAAAATACTTGATTTGAGAAGCTGTGGGCTGAAGTACTTTTGACATGTCGTAACGTTCTGCCGTTGTCCAGTCGACACAAATAATCTTCATCAGTTCGTGCACATGAACCCAAAATTAAACACTTAGTTAAACACACAGTATACAGATTTCACAGTGAACCCATCTACATTTAGTGTATTTCGAGAATGATGATGGCTGTTGATGATGGCAGAAATTATCTCCTCTCGCCGACACTGGTTTGAGAATTACAAACAGTTTGAAGCTAGGCGGAGACCTACAATGATAAATTGTAAAACGAGTAGTACGGGTGTTATCCCGTCTTTTGCGACTGTGATAAGGCCTCTTTTTTTACCCGAAGCGTTTCGCTTTAATTAAAGAATCATCCATGCTTTCTTCATTAACGATTATATCAAAGTACAAAAATTAAAAAGGTGAAAGTGGACACACATAAAGAAACGAGAAATTATAATGAGTCAATGTACTGAAAATCGAACGTCTGTGTAGCAGAACGTACTACAATAATAAAGAAAGCTAAAAACTGACGGCTGCAGATGTCTAAAATCAGGGGTGTCCACCTTTTAGCACTGGAAGAGGATGACCATTTTGGGACCGTACATTAATGTACTCAGTACTGACAATAACAGCTGAGAGGAAAAGGAACGGTCGGAAATACATAGTCAACACATATAAGTAAGATTTTATTAATTTATGATTCTTGCTAAAAAAAAAGCAAGATGGAATTAATTTGCCATTTCATTTATGAGATTTCATAAACAATTTTGTATGTAAGCAATTAAAAGTCAGAGAATTAATGTTACTTTTGAGTTTGAATTAGGGCAGCTAATATATCAGTATCAAGTCCGATCGAAGTGACTACAATCCTCATTGTGTTCATCTGAGATTCTGCTTTCGGTTTTATTCTTTGTATGTTTTATTCTTGAAAATATCTGTCCACAAACGAACGTGCTTCCAAATAAAAATGACATATATAATACATGACTGTGCAGCAAGACATACTTGACTCTGGGCAGGTATGATTTTTACAGACCGAACGAAGGTATATATCAAATTTTTCTTTTACGAGTAGTTGGATGTCAGTCGGCACCTCTATGCATTCCATCTGAAAACCTTCTGGCAACGTATCTATGTTGACTGTAAAAGTTGCCACATAAATATAAAAATTTTGATTATTTTCGAAAATCCTGAAAGCGATTTTCGAAAAAGGTTAGCTGCTTATTTCATTCTGTATTTAGTACTATTTTTGGCCAAAGTACTGAAGTGAAAACATTTGTTTGTATTTGTCTGTGCGTGCTATAATTTCAGTGCCATTTGGAAAGCGTTTACTGTTTGAAACATTGTACTTATAAGTAGCTTTCAACGTCGAAAACGTCTGTTTGTCACCTGCATGTGCAGTAAAATCTACCAAAAATTCTAAATCTATTACGCAGTTGGTATTGTCAAGTTCCGGCACAAGATTTGCTTTTGATATAATGAACGATTAATTTGGTGTAAAATCTCTTTAACCTCTGGCCTCGTCAGAGGCACCTTACGTCTTCAAAATATACGATAGCATCCAAATTTCTGAGGAATTCCTAGAATCGGCAATGACAGAATCTTACAATTGTTCAGACATAACAAAGAATTTCCTTGTCTTTCCATAAATTAATTAAATTATGAGTCTCTTAAATACCTAGTTTCGCAGTTAAAACTGAAGTAGCCGTAAGATAACCGAGCAGGTCATTTGAAGGACTGGCATGTTACAAGAACGAGAATCTTGGGGCTCAAGTATAGCATAGGCGGCAATTTTAAGAATGGAATGAACCGATGAGTGAATCAACATCGCGTTGAGGAAGTCAAAGATTGAATGTATTCTATTTATCATACCGTTACATAAACTAAATTTTATTAATTTTTAGGTTCTTTATTTATTTATTTTCTTTTTTTCCGATCATGTGATAGATTCTCACTTCTTGGGCCGCACTGACACCTGCTTCAGGCCGCATACGGCACACGGGTCAGGGTTGGACACCCCCGATTTAAATAAAACTACACATGTCTGGTCCAAATAAGATTTTAGTACAGACGGAAAAGAGAACAACTCCCATATTATATCTGAAACTGTGAGAAAGTCTGGCCTCAAGAAGCAAAAAGACAATGCTTATATTGTGAAGCTCTTGTCCGAAAACCTGAGAGAACTTATTTCCAAACAGAAGAAAAGTAAAACTGTATGAGTACGTGATACCGTTACAACCCTACGGAGAAAATTACACACACAACAAGTTTGACGACAGAAGTTTATTTGAACAGAAGACTTACGGAGGGAGGAGATTTGGTGGTCTGTAACGACAGTTCTAATATATAAGACTGGTTTCTTTTTATAAAAATAAACTGCCGATATTTGCTTCTTGTCTTAACGTTTATTTCCCTGTGGCTCCCTCTCCCTCTCTCCCTCCCTCCCTCTCTCTCTCTCTCTCTCTCTCTCTCTCTCTCTCTCTCTCTCTCTGTGTGTGTGTGTGTGTGTGTGTGTGTGTGTGTGTGTGTGTGTGTGTCTTTTCATCTGTCTCTCCCGACGAAAATTCCATTTCGGAGAACGGCTGGAGTGTGCCGCCTCTGGCGAATCACGCACGGGAGGCACCCTCTCACACCCCTTGCGCGCACCCACACACGCACACGCACGCACGCACGCAAGCGGCAGCTGCGTATGCTCACGCCACGGCGCTCTGCCACCCTCACCGCTGCGGTCTGGCTGGAGTTATGATCTCTGCACACGCTATCCGTCTTATTATAATGTTAACAACATCACGTCGAAGAATTCTCCGACGATACGGCTGCGAGAAGAGGGGACCGTGTCGTGAAAGCGAAACGCCGATTTCTTGAGCAGCATCAGGAATAAGCGCTAACCCGTATGGGAGTGGAAGAGAGAAGTGTGTAGACGGGCGACAGAAGCAAACTGTCTACATACAGTTTTCGTTTATCTGTGCAACTCTGTGTATTGTTTAACAGTACACTCGTAAGTCGAATTTTAGAAATGTCAGAAGCACTGCTCTTGTTATAATGCCTGCTTTGTTACGTTGTTCTGTCAGAGTTACAATTTCGCAATGTCACCCTTTCCTACACCGCACTCTCCTAACACCCCTGTCAGTTACATTAGGTTTTTACAATTAGATCACATAAGCGAGTGAGAGTAAAAGGATTAAATACTTCAGAAATCGTGTCCTATAATGTTAGGGGATTTGCGTCGCTTGTTTACATCATTTTTAACTACTTCCTAAATGAATTATTTATAAAGATACTTCTGTTCCGTGTACATTGTAGTACTACTGCGTTGTTATCCGCTTAAGTCTGTCAGTATTTCCTTTGGTGTTCAGTACAGCAGAGATCCAAAATATCATAATGATTCGGCTTTAGTAATCTAATGGGAAACCACTCTATAATATTTTATAAGAGGCTTTAGTTTTGGTTAGTATTCCATGTGTACTTAATACACCTAAGTTCTTCTGTAAGACGTACCGGGTGACCAAAAAGTCAGTATAAATTTGAAAACCGAATAAATCACGGAATAATGTAGATAGAGAGGTACAAATTGACACACATGCTTGGAATGACATGGAGTCTTATTAGAACCGAAAAAATACAAAAGTTCAAAAATGTCAGACAGATGACGCTTCATCTGATCGGAATAGCAATAATTAGCATAACAAAGTAGGACAAAACAAAGATGATGTTCTTTAAAGGCAATGCTCAGTATGTCCACCATCATTCCTCAACAATAGCTGTAATCTAGAAATAATGGTGTGAACAGCACTGTAAAGCATGTCCGGAGTTATGGTGAGGCATTGGCGTCGGATGTTGTTTTTCAGCATACCTAGAGATGTCGGTCGATCACGATACACTTGCGACTTCAGGTAACCCCAAAGCCAATAATTGCACGGACTGAGGTCTGGGGACCTGGGAGGCCAAGCATGACGAAAGTGGCGGCTGAGCACACGATCATCACCAAACGACGCACGCAAGAGATCTTTCACGCATCTAGCAATATGAGGTGTTTTTTTGGTTCTAATAAAACCCCATGTTATTCCAAGCACGTCTGTCAATTTTTACCTCTCTATTTACATTATTCCGTGGTTTATTAAGTTTTAAAATTTATACTGACTTTTTAATCACCCGGTATATTGCCAATATTTGATAGCCCCTAAATTTCTCCCTGTCTTCTGCTCTTTGGTTTTATACATCATCTGTGGCACTGTGCCATGTCTTAGAAATAGTAAGAAACCAGCTTCTTTGTTTCTGAAGAAACAATACTTGTTTTGCCTTGTGCCACTCACGGAGATTTACAAAAGTGTTCGATTCTTTCTCATTCAGTAATGCCACGGTCACGACGAGTGTATAGGAAACTGGATAAACGGCACTTGAATGAGTTAGTGAATGCAAAACGTGAGAAACAGCACACGGAAACAGCAGAGGAGCATCTCATTCATGATACGTCCACATTAGCTGACGTAAATACTTTTAGACTCAGGGGGGTAACAACCCTGACATTCATTCACAAAGAGAGGGTTGTAAACTGTATCTTGGATGCTATCAATCCCACTTACGGGTTTCTGGACGATCATGAGTTCCTAAAAAGGTGTGTTCAGTGCATAGCTCAGATTCCAAATGAGTCTAAACTCACTCAAATGGAAACGATGCTCTAAAACCACGTTTTCATCTGATACGGTTTCCAGAAACGCAACTCGTGATGCAGTTTCTGTATTTAATGATGTGAACGTAGGGAGGATGTAACTTATCAAATTCTTAAGAACAACATTTCTTCTGTCAGACTTCATTTAAAATGCTATATCACGACTAATCATAGTTGCAATGGGATGTTTGTAGCTTTAAATACTATCACTTAGATGTTATTTTGGTACATGAACGCAACCAGACTGGTATGTTTAAAGTCATCGAATACTTTCTATAGCGCCCATATACATACACGTTAAAATTTTAACCCGGTAATTTCTGACACGACAGTGTGTAACAGTGTTGCTTCTGACTGGATGTAGCACGTTGGTCTGGTCGTCCCAGATGTATAGTTGCGCGTGATGTGGAGATTTGGTTCAGCTGCATGCACGTCACAGCAAACACGGGTCGGCACTAGCTGTGTTCAGCCATCACAGTTCGCAGTCCGTCTTAATGCTTTTGTTTAAGGACTGTCAAAAGTTTGATCCACGTGCATTGCATATCATAATGGTATATGACGCTGGTAACTTTTATGAACGATTTCTGCCCTGTAACATTCGCTGTGATTGTAATACATGCCTTTACCTGTGCGTCGCAATAGGTAGATAGCCCTTAAAGATCTTTTGCACACCATTAAATGCATGGCAATGCTTTGGTCAGTTCCTGTGTGCAGACTACTGGCTATACGCCATTGAGGAGTGTGTGCCTTAGAATCGATTTCGGCCGATCACTCTGCCTCATCTTAGCGAAGAATTCGCCAGTATCTCGCGAGAGACAGCGTCACCGCATGCCGAACTGATTTAATCACACGCGCACCCTACTGTGCGCAGTGTTAGTCTGCTGTTGAGCATAGGAACTGGAATTGCTCTCAAAGGGCTCTCGTCCAGTTCCTCGTGTTATACAGTAGATTACTGTGGAAAGTGTACCTACGGTATTTGGTGAATTATTGCCTCCCTCTGCCTTCCTCGCCGCGGGTTTGCGTCTTCCTGTTTGTACTTCTAAGGCTTACAGACGTTGATGTGCCAGAATTTACTGGAATACAAAGAAGAACGGTGAGCTCCTGTTGTTAAGTGTGATTGAAGTATTGCTTATCATTCACGAAAACTCTTTTTCTCTGTGTGTGGCTTCGCTATGATGACTGAATTTTGGTTCTCGCTTGTAACGGTGTCTAGCTCTGAGTACAGACTGTAATTTGGTCTTAGTCCACCAGTGTGAATCAGTATTCTGGGCTACCACTACAAGCCCGAGTTATCTCAGGCCTACTTGTAGAGGTGAAGCAGAATTTAGATTTTGATGTTTATTCCTTTATGGAAGACTTGTTTCCATATTTGTGTTCTAACAAGAAATTAATTTCGTTGATTGTGCACTTCTTTTAAAGGCTCATGTTCAAATGTGTCTGAATTCCTAAGGGACCAAATGGCTGTGGTCATCGGTCCATAGACTTACACACTACTTATGCTGAGAACAACACACACACCGCCCGAGGGAGGACTCGAACCTCCGGCGAGAGAGGCCGGGCAATCCGTGACATGGCGCCTCTAACCGTGCGGCCACTCCACGCGGCAAGGCTCATGTGTGCTGTAACTTTAAAGAGGCTAACCTTTTACAGAGTTTGTTCTCACTGAAATACTTACACTATGTGATAAATTATCATTTTTTGTACAGAATCTTAGACCACAGTTAAAACCTATGAGGGCCTTATTTTTATCTGTTGTTGTCATGTGGTTGAACCTCACTCTGTATAAGTCTTAGATTACCTAACACGCTGAGTCAACAGACCGAGCAATGTCTTTTAAGCATAAATGTGTCACCTTTTGTGAACTCCTAACTACCAGTCAAATGCATTGGTTTCTGTGCCTTGCATGTTTTTATGTTAAAAATTTTGTTAAAGTACCGGCCGCGGTGGTCTAGCGGTTCAGGCGCTCAGTCCGGAACCGCGCGACTACTACGGTCGCAGGTTCGAATCCTGCCTCGGGCGTGGATGTGTGTGATGTCCTTAGGTTAGTTACGTTTAAGTAGTTCTACGTTCTAGGGGACTGATGACCACAGATGTTAAGTCCCATAGTACTCAGAGCCATTTGAACCATTTTTTTGTTAAAGTGATTCTCTTATAGTTTACTACACTTGAAAAAACTGTCGTGTCTGACTTCCAAAATTTATTTAACAATCAGAAACTTAAATTATCTTTTCCAATGTGGGATTTGATAAATGTTTCATGGTCGAATGTAAAGGAAGCTTCTGATGTGAAGTCTTTTATTATTTACAGTTACGTGTTTCGTTCATCTTTCTCAGTTTTGTGTTCTAGTAAAGGTTTATGTTATTGGTCAAATACTAGATATGACCATAAGATTAAAACTGGCCAACAGGAAATACCTAAAGTTAACGCTTCAGCGGAAACATCTTTTCACTTATCTGATGAACGTGGACTAGAGGCGGTCAGCACGCGCATCGAGGTCGCTCGTTATTCATAACCTAGGTAGCTTTTCGGGAGTGAAATAGCGACAAACTTTTGGCTCGAGTACAGGAGCTGATGAGTGGGGTGAATGGGTCATGCAGCAGAAGGGAAATCGACAAAGTGCGGTAATGTATGACCTGCTATTAGAGCTGCAAGCGTGACAAGTAAACGTTTGATGAATGCATTATTTCATCAATATAATATTTTGGTCTTCGTATTTTCTCGTGCTGGGCAGAAACGAATAGGAATTTGTATAGCAAACCAAGGGAAAATTTGAGTGTATTCAAATTAAATGATATACTTAGTGTTTCAGATATACTCCCATCGAAAGTCAAGAAAAAGGGAACAGTGCCAGTAATGATGAGCTCAGTGTTGACATCCTGAAACTGGCGAGAGAGGCAACAATAAATCACTTGGCAAAAGTATTTACTTACTTCCTACACTATGCTTCAATCCCACTGTCATGGAAAAAGGCAAAGATTATATTGATACACAAGAAGGGAAATATCACATGCGCGAGATTCGGCATAAATACCGCGACTGCACCTGGGCTGTTCAGTAGTTGTGTACTCACCTGATGATGGCCGGACGTCTCTGGGCCGAAATATCGTGGCAGAATGTCGACGGGATCCGGCTGCATACCCGGAAATTATTAGAAGAAGAAAAAATTTCAGAAGTCACAAGAAGGGAAGTATTCACGCCGGCCGTTGTGACCGAGCGGTTCTAGGCACTTCAGTCCGGAACCGATCGCCTGCTTCGGTCGCAGGTTCGAATCCTGCCTCGGGCATTGATGTGTGTGATGTCCTTAGGTTAGTTAGGTTTAAGTAGTTCTAGGGGAGGATTGCGAAGCAATTTTAGCACTATTGACCACATTCTGACCGTTAGTGAAGTGATAAGCAGAGCAAATGAATACCAACTCTCTCTCTCTGCATTGCCTTTGTTGATTCTGAAAAGCCGTTTGACTCCGTTAGCCATACAACTTTGAGTAGGCAAGGAGTGGGAGCAGCCTACATTGAAGTGCTCAGAAATATCTACGAGACTTCTTCAGTTTATGTTAATATCGGCGTACCAACTAAAGAATTCCGCATCATGAGGGGTGTGAAGCAAGGCGATCCTATCTCCCCAAAACTGTTCTCGTCTGTACTGGAAATAACTATGTCAAAACTGAGCTGGGAATGTAAGGGAATTAGAAGTAATGGAAAAAGGCTTACCAACTTGAGATATGCTGATGATACTGCCTTACTGACCAATGACTTCGCAGAGCTCCAAAACTTAGTTACAGATCTTGCATCGGAATGTCAGCTGGTTGGCTTGAATATGAACTTCCCAAAACAAATATAATGTACAACAAATGGGTGCCAGGTGGAAATGTGAAAGTCAAGGACAGTCCATCAGAAGAGGTCAGTGAATATATCTACCTTGGTCAGATGATAAATATAAAGCGAGATGTAAGGCCAAAAAGCTATCGGCGCATCAAGCTTGGCTGGCAAGCATTTGGTAGGAATTCCACAATATTCAGATCAAAAATGCCAGTAAATCTGAAGAAAACAGTATTCGATCAATGCATTCTTCCTGTGCTGACATATGGTTGCGAGAAATGGACACTGAACTAATTTACAAAGACAAACTTAGGACAGCACAGAAAGACATGGAAAGGATAGGTAAAGGGCAGATGACATCCGGTCTGTGACGAAGGTTAGGGACATCTTAGAGACAGTAGGCCCCTAGAAATGGCAGAGGGCTGGCCACTGGAGTGGAGCAGAGAGAGCATCGGAGGACTAGAGGAAGACAGATGATGACGAGCTCAGTATTGACATCCTGAAACTAACAGGAGAGGTAACAATAAATCACTTGACAAAAATATTTGCTTCCCACCATCGTGGAATAAGGCAAAGATAATATTGATACACAAGAAAGGAAGTATTCACAATTTCAAAAACTATTATCCTATCAGCTTGCTCTGGATTTAGTATAACACAGACGGGACACAGATATCAATAAGATCGTTGGTAGCACCTGCCAGAGAACTGCCCAAGGCGGTTCCACTTTTAGAGGACTGCTGAAAGCCTACCTGAAACCATGACTCGAAGAGGCCACATCATTTAATGATTTAATTGGCTGATGATGATGTTCCGTCAGTAAATAAGAAATGTATGCCAGACTAACGCACTTCTAATTCAACTGACTGTAAGAGTGAATAAGAGAAACCTCATGAGAATGTCGGCTTGCATACCTCAGTAATCTGACATTAAGTAATACAATTCCTTAAACAAATTTTATTCTAAAAAAGGGTGTCCGTACGTATGTATACACAATCAGCCAAAATGACCAAAATTATGACCACCGCCGTCCGCGTTGTTGCATGCTGCCTGGTGGCAGGGCAGGCACGTGACGCGGTAAAAAAAAAGCACGTACGCCGTGTAGACACGTGCGGGGGAACACCATAGTGAAGATATGGGCTGCAGATGGGAAATCCATTGAGAAAAGAGACTTTGATGAAGAGCAGATTATTATTAAGCAGAGCCTGTGAACGAGTGTCTAGAGAACGCCGAAGCCTGTCGAGTGATCACGTGCTACCGTCGTGAGCATTTACGGAAACATGTAGAAGGGTTTTGATACCACCACTAGGCGCTAAATCGTTAGACGCCCTCGACTCTTTACAGAAAGTGGGATTCTGAGGCTTTTCTACTCTTTAAAGTAAGATAGATGGTGATTTTTGGCATGTCTACCGAAAGAGCACGTTGCTGGTGCATGCACAATTGTTTCGGAGCACACCGTTCATCGTACATTGTTGAACATGGAAGTTCGCAGCAGACCATCTCTATGTGTTCTCATGTTGACACAACGACACCATCAGTTACCTCTGCAGTGGACACGGAACTATCGGGATTCGGCCGTCGATCAGTGGAAACGTGCCGGCACTTCGGGTGAATCACGTTTTTACTGCACTAGGTCGCTGGTTGTCTCCACAAACTCTGTCATCGAGGTGAACGGCAGCTCGAAACGTGCAGCACGCCACGGACGAAGGCTCGATGGAGCAGTATTATGCAACGGGAGACATTCTCCTGCAGGTATGTGTGACGTGTGGTAATAATCGAAGACTCGCTGACAACTACGAACCACTTGCATCGCTTCATGCTTTATGTCTTCCCCGACGGCGATGTTTCTCTGTGTCGCGGAGCCAGAGCCGTGCTACAGCGATTTGATGGGAATTATAGGGAACTCACGTTGATTTTTCGGCGACCGAATACGGCTGACGTGAATCGTATAAAACCCATCTGGTTCTCTATTACCGCCCGTTATTTACGAGAATGTGAGTAGATTTCTAACACTACATACCTCCGCAAACCTACCTACATACTCTTCTGGTAAACCTTCCACGACTGTCGTATACCTGATACGCTGAATCGGTGGTATATTTCGTTCCATCCATTAAGGAGTTGGTTATAATGCTTTAGCTCATTAGTAAGTGTGCATAAATGTTCCACATCTCCTCCTAAACCAAAGGATCGATTTCAACCAAACTTGATACACCTATTGATTAATGTCTGCAAAGAACCGCTGTGCGAATAAGAACCACCTACCTATCAAAACGGTGGGAGTGAGAAAGTAGAGAAGTTACAATGGGTGAATATCCATACTTCATTCACCATAGAATGTGACCACTTAGTGACTTGCAATTAATATTACACCAAATTCCAAACCATTATGAAACTTTTCTCGCTGACAACCCTGCAAAATTAAAAAAAAAAAAAATTAAAAGCGTTTATCGTTTGTTAGATTTTCGATGTCCAGGCAGTAAAACTGAAGCATGAAGCATGACGTTTTAATTTATTACAAAGTATTATGCTGACAGTATTCTCATATACCAAGAAATGTAGAAGCAAAATCATTGTACGGCACGTATTTTAGGAAATATGACGTAATAAATAATGAGAGGCGCGAACATGTGCTGCATCATGCAAGTCATTTAAATTTATGACATCTTTGTTACTATCTCTGCTGGCAGCACAATTCAAATACAATATTCACATATGTCACTGAATGTACCTACAAAAATATACCGTTGTACAGCATGTAGTTCAGGAGATACGACGTCTTTAACATTGAGTTGTGTGAAAACGAAATTGCAGGGCGAAAATCGGGGGAGGTACAAGTGAAATATATGTAGAAATACGAGTGAAAAATGCACGTGAAATATTTTTGGCGCGTACCTATGTGGGCAAAGCCATGGTGAAAAGCTCACCCTATACCTATGGAATGATGTCAACCAAATTTGGTACACATATTACTTATACAGTTTGGGAAGAAATGCTATGGTGGTAGGAACCACAAGATTACTTTGGGTCGGAAGTCATAACGTGGAAAGGGGGAAGGATTAGAAGGACAGATAAGAGGGAAACGGAGGAGATGCGCACATACAGGACGGGAGGAGGAGATGCACAGAGAGAGGAGGAGGGGAAAATTGACATAGAGAGGGGTGGGGAGGAGATGGGCAGAGAAAGAGAAGATGGACAGTGACAGTGGAGTAAGAGAGGGACAGAAAGAGGGGGGCAGGACTGTACGAGGCGGAGGAGGAAATGCACAGACGTGTGGAAGAGCGGGACATGTAAAGAGAGACGTAAGACGAACAGAGTGATGAAGAGACGGAGAGAGATAAGATGGTTCAAAAGGCTGTAAGCACTATAGGACGTAACATTTGAGATCATCAGTCTCCTAGACTTAGAACTACTTAAACCTAACTAACCTAAGGACATCACACACATCCATGCCCGAGGCAGGATGCGAACCTGCGACCGTAGCAGCAGCTTGGTTCCGGACGGAAGTGCCTAGAACCGCTGGGTCACTTGGGCCGGCGACAGAGACAAGAGCAGAATTAGAGTGACAAAAGAAGGATAGGAGGAGATGGGCAGAGGCATGGTGGGACAAGGAGATAAAGAGAGAGGGCAGGAGATGAATTACGTGAGGGGAGGAAGAAATTGATAGAGTAAGAAGGAGCAGATGGACAGAGGAGGGGATGAGTAGATGAATACAGGGGGGAGGAGCAGTTGGACAGAGGAGTAGGAGAAGATATACAGAGAGATGGGGTTGGAATAGATGCATATAGAGAGGGGGTGGAGGAGATTCACAAAGAGGGAATGAAGGTCGAAGTGGACAGAGAAGAGTGGAAGCAGAAGATGGACGGACAGAAGGGGAAGGAGGAGATTGACTAACAGAAGATGGGAATAAATATGTAACCGAGCAGCGCCCTCAGCTAGCATTTGACTTAATTTAACAAATAGTACATTCCATTTATCGCTGCCGAAACAATCCCTGCGCTTCCAGGTGTGCCGCATAAGTCTTCTTATGTTGTAGCTCTGTGACAAACATCACTCCAGTTTCAACGAGCATTTAGTATAACACAAGAGCACCAGCCAGAAGTCAATCGCTGGGTGCTGGCCCACCGCACACCGTGGCTGCGACGTAGCTGCAACGGGGTTACAGGAGAGTCTGACGGCTGACCTCTACTGTGTGGACACAGTTATGGAGAAAATGTGTTATTGCCTAAACTCTTTACGAACCGGATAGAAAATTCGCAGCTTAGTGCAGCCCGTGCACGCGGTACTTAGCACCTGGTTGAGTGGACGATGTAGGCAGGTGGAGAGTAGGGAAGTAGGGAGGGAGGTTAGCTGTCAGCAGAGGCGGGCGAGAGGGGGAGAGTTGGGGGGGGGGGGGGGAGAGAGCGGCGCGTGGGCGCTGCCGTGTCTCCGCGGTCCCTGCAGCCCAGCGCGGAGCTGACAGATCGATGTAATCTGGCCCAAGTGGGCGGACGCACGGCCCGTCAATGCGAGTTTGCATCACAATCCCTTTTGTGGCGGACTCCCGACCACTCCTGGCGCTGGAGGACACCGACCAAGTACCCGCGCTTCCCCGTCGGGCAGAGCTCTTAACTCAGTGTTGTGAGCTGCTAGGAACTCAGTGGCGCAGCCTCCACTAGACTTCATCTGGGCGAGGAAAAACTGAGCACTGACAGCGGTGACCTTTAAAATCCGACGTCGTTCTTCAAGCGTATGCCCCAGATGAACTAAAAGGCTTTTTCTCGGGAGCAGTCGATCCTAGAGATGCTCTAAACTGTCAGCAACAAAATATTTTCAATGGAAAAAGTACTAAGAAACTCAGCAACCAGCCCGTTTTCTTTAGCTTTATTTTATGCAAGAATGCGTTTCAAGCGTTTACCCATCTTCAGCATACACTACATATTTAAGTTACCGTTATAACGTTATTCCTGCCTAACTTCATTTCGAATGCTGCAGCTTCCCTGTGCAAAATAGGATTTAATTTAGTTCTTTAAAGTTTAACTGAAGGGGGTCAGCTTACGAGAACATGGGAAGTGCCAAATTTCAATTACCCAGAAACTTCCCTCAGTGGAAGTGAGGTCAGAAAAAGCGAATACCTGTCTCATGTTATCCGTAAATACTCGACTGTTCCTGAGAAAACGCCATTCAAAGTTTTCGAGGTACTTTATATGACTTTCAACACAATAGTTCAAATGGCTCTGAGCGCTATGGGACTTAATTGGTGAGGTGACTACTACTACTTAAACCTAACTAACCTAAGGACATCACACGCATCCATGCCCGGCGCAAGATTCGAACCTGCGACCGTAGCGGTCGCGTGGTTCCAGATTGTAGCGCCTAGAACCGCTCGGCCACTCCGGCCGGCAACTTTAAACAGTTAACTAGGTAGCTGAAGTGCTGGCACAGAGGCTAGTGTTGCGGATTCCGACCTGTTCCCCGTGTCCGAAAACAAATTATTGCTCTTATTTTATGTTTCTTTAAAGTCAGTACCGCCATTAGACTGTTTTCTTTTATTTGCAGTGTTACATTTACACGATCATAATTTCGGCTTAAAATGTCATTATCAAGAGTTTTAATGTTAGACAGTGCCTATGATGGCATAATGTCGTTTTTAAAATACACTATTAGACACATTGTCTAAGGGTCGATATTCCTGGTAAAATCCTACCGCTATTTTACCAGAAATATTGACCCTTAGACAATGTGTCTAATAGTGTGTTTTAAATACGACAGTATGCCATCTTAGGCACTGCATAACATTAAAACACTTGATAATTGCATTTTAAGCCGCAATCATGATCGTGTAAGTGTAACAATGCAAATAAAAATAAAAAACAGTCCAATGGCGGTACTAACTTTAAAGAAACTTATTATGACTGGGGCCCCACATTATTAAAAAATTATTTATTATATGTTTCATTTATTGATCCATGTCCGTAGAAGATTATTACACGAATGTGTGTAGCAATAAATGAGTGAGAAGAATCTGAAACCATTTTCAGTCAAATCCGCATTGTGTGTTTTTTCAATAATATTCGTGGTGCTTCGTATTTGGGTTTCGGTTGGCCAGAAATATACCCGTTTATTCGTGCAGACTACAAGGAGGGTCTTCTATTCAAAGGGTCTCGTATTCAAAGGATTCTGTCCGGTCCAGCTGGTGTTGTCCTTTTTAGGGAAACCGAATTAGTTCTCAGAGTTAACAGATAGCAATGAACCATACACACATTATTACATAATGAATCTATGACACTTAGCTTTCTACGGACATGGATAGATAATTGAGAAAGAAAGAAGGAAAAATGAAAACAATAATCGGGTGTCGAACGTGGGGAGCAAAAGTGTGAAGACGCGACGCTTGTCACCGTGCCTCCGCTTCAGTCGAACTTATCGCGCGATAAAAGCCATCTAATGTGTGTTAAAAAACTTGACCGTCGTTTTTACAGATGCGGATGAGCGTTTACTGACATGCCGAGGAACAAGACCTTTTTTTTTTGTTTTTGAGGTTGCCGGTTTCGGTCTGTTTTAGACCTTCTTCAGACATCATACCATGATGGTAGGCGGTGACGGTGAACGGAACAGGGGATACAACTCCACGAACACTAGTAAGAGGTCTGAAGATGGTCTAGAATAGACCGAATACGGTAAACTCAAAAAAAAAGAAGAAAAAAAAGGTTCTTGAGGTATGTTCACTTTAAAGTAAAAAAACCACCGTTATCCAAGAGAAATGTTTTCAAAAATTATGTATTCGTTTATTTTGACCTCATTCTCAGTAAGCGAGTGGGGTTTTGAGAGATGCTTTGTTCTCCTCATTAATAAACATTAGTGTCATCAGGTTATCTGTTCTATATCCGAATGTAGCAACCGCTACCTACCTACCGCTAGAAAGAACTATCTTCTATATAAACTGGTTTGTGTATGTTGTTTATCTTCTTTTCTTCCTTTTCTCCTAATAAATAACAGGCAACAACTCATCCGCTCTTGTGGCGTAGAAGTTTCTTCCGCCGAGCCTTTTCATTATTAGAAGACAGAGGCGGTAATCTGAGGCATCAGACTCGTTCGCAAACTGGGAGCTGCAGCGTCACATGGCCACAGCCACGAGGCAAGAACTGGCGATAGAGACCTGCCGCCCCAAGCCTCATAGTCTCATTGTGTTCTCTTGCTACTCCCTAAGACTCGTTCACAATCTGGTACTGTTTGTCACAGTGCTATGACGACAGGGGAGGACGTTCTAAGAAAGTTAACAGAAAAGTGGTACATTCTACAGAGCTGGGATAGTACCAGCTGGGATAATTTCAAGGTACTAGTTGTCCAATTTTATTACTAATCTCCGTCATTTAATTACAAGTGAACGAGGTACCCAAGCCAATTTCATATGACTGTCCTGAAGGTTTTCTTGCTCACCGTTACAGTCACTTGAAATTAGAGCTCTTAAATTCGTAATCACACCTGTTATACACTACCTGGTTAAAAAGATACGGACGCCATTACGTAATGCGGAATTGACCGTTGTATGGCACGAGAGGCGACCCCACTAGTATAAATGGAGACAGGGAGTATTCTCTTGTCAGTAGAGGAGCAGAAAAACCCCTTAGTCACTCACTGACTTCGATAGTGAGGTAGTCATGGGACTTAACCTGAGTAACAACTCTAGCAGGGGCACTTCAGTCCTTCTGAAGTTGGACAAGTCGACAGTTCGTGATGTGATGGTGCAGTGGAAAAGTAAAAGGACAACCGTAGGTGAAGCAAGGCAAGGTAGATCTCATGTACTGACGGACAAGAACGTCGAACAAAAAGGAGGATTGTTGTAAAATGATCGCTGAAATCAGCGGAAGGAATCACTTGTGAGCTGCAAAGTACTGCCAGCAGTCCAGCTTTCACAACCACTGTACGTAGGGAGTTAGACGAATGGGGTATAATGGTCCAGAAGCTCCTCGTAAATCCTTACATTTCTGTCGTCATTGGTAAGCGACGCTTGAGATGGTGTAAAGAGCGACACCGTTGAACAACGAAACGCTGGAAAACTGTTATTTGGGATGATGAGTTTTGCTGTTCCTCGCGGCAATCCGCTGGAGGGTCTGTGTTTGGTGGATACCTGGAGAAGATCACCTGCCATCATGTGTAGCACTAACAGTGAAGTACAGACAGGGCGATATTACCGTGCGGGTCACGGTATGATCCCTTGATTGTACTTAAAAGAGCGCTAAATTCGGAAGGGAATGAAGAAAATAGTTCAAATGGGTCTAAACACTTTGGGACTTAACATCTAAGGTCATCAGTCCCCTAGAACAGTCTGGAACCGTAGCGGTCGCGCGGTTCCAGACTGTAGCGCCTAGAACCGCTCGGACACTCCGGCCGGCAGAAGAGGTATTCATGGTTTTTCCATATTGTGATAACACCGCAACGGCACCCTACTCGTGTTATTGTTTTTGTACCGAACAATAGCATAGAAACATTACTCGAAGTTTTTGTTTGTTATTTCTAAAATATATAATGGAACCGTGGACCTGCAACCCTGGACGACAACGACTGCAAGATACGTCCACGTCAGTATGAATTTGACTATCAGCTGATGGGGACACGCTGCTATTAAACTAAACTAAAAGTGATGTATATTGAGACCTGGTGGTCAAGGAAGGCAGGATTCGGTTACGATTGTGGACGGGGCCATAATCAGTTACTATTGGTTGGCTTTTCTTTTAATCACACGTAATTTATTTAAAGTAAAGAACAAATTAAAATAATGGCAATAATTTAAGAATAGTTTCATGGTTGAAGGCCTCAATGACAATAAATTAGGAAGTGTTGCAACTTACAAACTACAGTTCTACATCTACATCTACATTTATCTACATTTATACTCCGCAAGCCACCCAACGGTGTGTGGCGGAGGGCACTTTACGTGCCACTGTCATTATCTCCCTTTCCTGTTCCAGTCGCGTATGGTTCGCGGGAAGAACGACTGTCTGAAAGCCTCTGTGCGCGCTCTAATCTCTCTAATTTTACATTCGTGATCTCCTCGGGAGGTATAAGTAGGGGGAAGCAATATATTCGATACCTCATCCAGAAACGCACCCTCTCGAAACCTGGCGAGCAAGCTACACCGCGATGCAGAGCGCCTCTCTTGCAGAGTCTGCCACTTGAGTTTGTTAAACATCTCCGTAACGCTATCACGCTTACCAAATAACCCTGTGACGAAACGCGCCGCTCTTCTTTGGATCTTCTCTATCTCCTCCGTCAACCCGATCTGGTACGGATCCCACACTGATGAGCAATACTCAAGTATAGGTCGAACGAGTGTTTTGTAAGCCACCTCCTTTGTTGATGGACTACATTTTCTAAGGACTCTCCCAATGAATCTCAACCTGGTACCCGCCTTACCAACAATTAATTTTATATGATCATTCCACTTCAAATCGTTCCGCACGCATACTCCCAGATATTTTACAGAAGTAACTGCTACCAGTGTTTGTTCCGCTATCATATAATCATACAATAAAGGATCCTTCTTTCTATGTATTCGCAATACATTACATTTGTCTATGTTAAGGGTCAGTTGCCACTCCCTGCACCAAGTGCCTATCCGCTGCAGATCTTCCTGCATTTCGCTACAATTTTCTAATGCTGCAACTTCTCTGTATACTACAGCATCATCCGCGAAAAGCCGCATGGAACTTCCGACACTATCTACTAGGTCATTTATATATATTGTGAAAAGCAATGGTCCCATAACACTCCCCTGTGGCACGCCAGAGGTTACTTTAACGTCTGTAGATGTCTCTCCATTGAGAACAACATGCTGTGTTCTGTTTGCTAAAAACTCTTCAATCCAGCCACACAGCTGGTCTGATATTCCGTAGGCTCTTACTTTGTTTATCAGACGACAGTGCGGAACTGTATCGAACGCCTTCCGGAAGTCAAGGAAAATGGCATCTACCTGGGAGCCTGTATCTAATATTTTCTGGGTTTCATGAACAAATAATGCGAGTTGGGTTTCACACGATCGCTGTTTCCGGAATCCATGTTGATTCCTACATAGTAGATTCTGAGTTTCCAAAAACGACATGATACTCGAGCAAAAGACATGTTATTGAAATATTGAAGACAAATCACCAAGGTCTTAAAGCTTAACTGCTGGAATACAATTGCCACATTATAATTTTAAGACAAGTAGCGACAGTCACGGCTGAAGGCCTTTAACGACAAGAATGACAATTATTAAAATTATTTAACAAACATAATATCGAACAGAAAGGCAATAGCGAAAGCTAATTTAAAAGACAGGCAACTGATCGGCAAACAGGTCAGACAAAACGATAGTAACTTGGTTATACAATAATAAAGTAATAACACAATGATAAAACACAAGGCCTAGTCACAGACGGTGCACCAGGAATCGACCTCTGAGTAAGTCAGTCCAAAAGCACTTTCGCGAGCGATGAGAAAGGCAGCCAAGAGTTGCATCCACTTCGCAAGATGGTAACTCAGACTAGTGGTAGTCTAACTAATGACTAATGATAATCTGCTGAAGCTACCGAACGTCAGATAACCAATGCAGCGATGTAACACCACGGCAAAGCCGGAACCGGCAGTCAGCACTACGTCCTCAGAATGCTGTGTTTAGAGCGTCCGAAAGGAGAAAGGAACCACCACTACCAGAGTAGAAGAAACACCAACCGACCTCAAATCAAGGAAACTGTCAAAACTACACGCCTTACCGGACAGCAGCGACAAGGCGAGGAAATGTACACGGCCGTTACATGCATTAACCTCCAGGAGAGGTCATTGGGGCGTTAGCGGCCATCAGGCGGGAAAAATACCGCTGGTTAAACTTGACAAATAGTAACACATAGAATGCAGCAATTAGTGACACGAAGTTGAGGAAAGATAATTAGATCTGCCTTTCCCAAGCACTGGAGAATCACGAGATCTAACAACGGTGGAGGTTTCACTGCTAGGATTAAAATCCACTCAACTTAAAGCTTGTCGTATACGGTTAACAACTAGGTCGTGTACCATCGCGACCACAGCCCTTCCAGCCGCCAGTGGTCCCGGCGTGTTCTGGCACTGCCCTCTTGACTCCTCCGGAGTCCCCATCCGAACTGCTCACTCACACGACCCGGAAGTACAACGACGTCGCCCCAAAGATAGGGCCACAGTTGCTACATATCGATAACACCGCTGCTGCCACTAGTGGACAGGCAACGTTTGCGAAACCAAGTGGTGCCAGTCAACACAAGAAGAATACAAACAACCGCAACCATATCAACTAAACGATACAGTCTGCCCTCCAACAGAGGACGGAAACCTATAACAACAGCAACGTGAGCTGCAGCATGGCTCATATGTTTCAGTCTAAACATTTACGGCTGTAAATATCACACTTATTGAAATACTACGACTTACAGTGCAGTGGTCGGATGAATTTCTTGGTGAAATCCAACGTTTCGTTCCCATCTGTAGAGGTCACCTTCTAGGGCTGTTCTAGCTCCCATGAATGTCCGATTCAAATACTGGTTCACACTTCTTTATCTTGTCGTTGCAAATCTTTTCGTCGTTTTCAGAAGGCGTTAATAGATATTAGCAGCGTTGACATAATTAACGTACACTGAATAGTTTATGCGATACTAGTATCTGAAAACTGCTAATACCTGTACTTCTTGCACAGTACATTTTTTACCCATATGAGTATTCGGGATGTCACATGTATAAATGCCACTGCTGACCAGTGCAGGCCTGCCCTTCTTGTTTTTACAAGGTATTGACCATGATTTTCGCTGTTAATCGTAGCCTCTCTTTAAACCGAAAATTAATTTGTCAACTAAAATAACTAAGTTGTTCGAGTAAGAATTCGAAATCGCTAAGGTTAGAATGATGTAGAGGCAAAGTGACCTGTGGAAGAACCTCGCTGCCATCACATCAATAGTTTCCTTCACTCGGTATCACCCCATTAGGGAACGCACGGTCGACTGAACAGAGATAGCATCGCGTGGAAAGGCGCTGTCTACGCAGACGAAGACAGATGCCTCGGCACGGGGAAGAAATCGATGAAGACTGCGACAGTTGGGCGACGGTGATAGCACCTGGCAGGACATCAGAGGGCCGCACCGCCCTCGTCCACGGAAATCTGGGAACAAGGGCTGCTAACACAAGGAACGTAGTTAATGAACAGAAATGCAGAAGCTGTGCTATGGAATGCTTTTGTTCCAGAAGTTTTTGAAGTGGGTTATTATATACGGTCGTTTAAAATTAAACTAAACTAAGTTTTCCAATTAAAAGGGGCGCGTTGTTAGTCATATGACACTTCGCTGTTGGAAAATGGCGCATTTCAGTGTTTTCAGTATACTCATATACCGGTCTTCCACTACGCTCATCCATGTAGCATCTGTATGTGTACCAAAATCATCCACGCACCCTCCAGCAGGTATCGTCTCGGCCTCTTCTCATCTTTTGGAATTTAGCAAAGATCTTCGTCAGGTCCTCTTCCAGCCGTCAGCCTAACTACAGGTTTCACCCACCATTGGCAGCAGGTTATCCAAAACTTGTGTGGTGTCACCGCCAGACACCACACTTGCTAGGTGGTAGCTTTTAAATCGGCCGCGGTCCGCTAGTATACGACGGACCCGCGTGTCGCCACTGTCAGTGATGGCAGACAGAGCGCCGCCACACGGCACGTCTAGTGAGACGTACTAGCACTCGCTCCAGTTGTACAGCCGACTTTGCTAGTGAAGCTACACTGACAAATACGCTCTCATTTGCCGAGACGATAGTTAGCATAGCCTTCAGCTACGTCAATTGCTACGACCTAGCAAGGCGCCATTTATCCTTTGCTATGTATCTAATGAAGCATGTACAGTAACGAGAGATGTACACCAATTATGGATTAAAGTTAAGTATTCCAGGAGCTATGTACTATTTTTGGCTACTATAATTCCTTGTCATTTTCCAGACCTCACGCCAGCCTGCGTGAGCTTAAACGCGTGCATTTCGGCCTCCTCTAGCAACACGGTGTTGGCTCTTCTGCCAACCCTACAACTTGCTTTTCTCATTTGTTGGCTCATGCATTATGTAAGGCATTTACATCTTTCAGTCCAGTCTGTTCCATGATCCAGTCTTTTGTTCTCCTGTTCGTCAACGACTGCATGATGGTTGTCACTGCCCCTTAAACGTGTGTTTTGTGAGTTCACGTATACTGACAAGTAGAACGGCGCTTTGTCACTGTAACAAGTGAACTGTAATATTCTCGGCCTTTCAGCGATATATTTCTGAAAGAAATGGCAGTGTGTTAGGCGTTAATCATGATCAGCCTGTATCAGTTCGTGAAAAACTGATAACTTGTGCGGATACAGGTCTGCTTTCTTAGCAACTCAATGACCTGTGCCATGTAATAGTCCAGATTCCTGCGATCAATGGCGAAGAGACCCTGCGGGCGACGCGAAAAATCTTGTCTTAGCCGCGGACACACATTCTTCCGATAACTGCAGGCGCTCCCTGCCGTGCAGATTTAACAATGTTCCCATTGTCTGCAGCTTCGTCAGCGAACCTTGAATGCCGTTTTTACGGGGATTACGACGACCACCGAAACGTTCTAAAAACAGTTCCTGACATAATGAGGTTTTCACTCTGCAGCGGAGTGTGCGCTGATATGAAACTTCCTGGCAGATTAAAACTGTGTGCCGGACCGAGACTCGAACTCGGGATCTTTGCCTTTCGCGGGCAAGTGCTCTACCAACTGAGCTACCCAAGCATGACTCACGCCCCGTCCTCACAGCACTTGCCCGCTAAAGGCAAAGGTCCCGAGTTCGAGTCTCGGTCCGGCACACAGTTTTAATCTGCCAGGAAGTTTCAGTTGCTGACATGTCTTAAAGCAACCACTTATTGACTGTTTCACAAGAAACTCGCACTTGTCCACAGAAACCCGATACATCGTCAGGACCGAACAGTACCGCAACATGCAAATCGTACGGAATACCATGAACAATAGGCATAATACATGCTACGCTGAAACAGGATACCTAAACTCAGCTCACAGAACCTCATTGTTCCCACATTTCACAGTTGCTGACGCACTGACGAGTTACTTGAGAATATCCGCCGATAAATCCGGTACTCTGTCACCAACATTCAATAACATGCAGGCCGTGTTGAACTGTGTGTACGAATGGTAGGAGGTCACTTAAGCCCCTCTTGTAATTTCATTTCTCAACGATGGAGGTATGTCATGTACAAATTTGGTTTCATATTCTTATTCATCAAAATTTGTGTAGTAATTTTCTTGGGGCCCATTGCGAGTGGGACACATTCTATTAAAGAGGTACGCCCCTGTTTGCGTCCCACAGCCCCTTGTCTGCTGACAAACAGAATGGCGAGTCGCACCTCGTGATTGGCGCGAGAAGGGTAAAGCAGATTCTTTCATCGAAAACTGACTAACTGCAAAACATGGATGACCAATTCCAAAAATTTTACAGAGCATTGGTATTCAGCAGGTGGGGTATGATTTTGGGTTACCATTACTGCAAGAGGCGTGGAAGTACACAGCTTTTTGTATTGCAAGGAAATGTTACGAGCTATTGACTTACCTTTACCCCTACTTTTATCATAAATTTGGAATGTGTGGTAGTTGAGAAACTCCTCAGCAAAATGTTGTCTCCAGTGCCTCATGTATCTCAAAGACTGCGACGAACGGTTCTAGGCGCTTCAGTCTGGAACCACGCAACCGCTACGGTCGCAGGTTCGAATCATGCCTCGGGCATGGATGTGTGTGATGTCCTTAGGTTAGTTAGGTTTAAGTAGTTCTAAGTTCTAGGGGACTGATGATCACAGAAGTTAAGTTCCATAGTGCTCAGAGCCATTTGAACCATTTGAACATTTGCGTTTAATCGACTTACTGTTATACCGAGGAAGTGACGAAACGTAAAGGTAAACTTACAAAAATAAGATTTCCAGAAAGCGAAAATAACTCACTTAGGGCTGGTTCTGACCGAACAAGGCGTTGAAACCGGATCCGTACAAATGCAAGCGAGACGGGATTCAGAAGACTAATTTGTCATAGAGTGCAGCACACCGTTTTGAGGTAGTAGGATTCTCCATACGTGATAATGGAGGACAGCTGTTGAAACAGCTACAGAACAACTATGCGATACATTCGTTTTCGACAGCAGCAGAGTACGCTCATATTGTTTCCATCATCAATATATACATCAATAGACGTTAAACAAGAACTCACCACAATAACAGGTCCCATACAGAACAGAAGCAAAGTTAGATAACTTGAACAACGTCCCACCTACCACATCCACATGTTAGCAGCCAGTTTCATCCACTCAGATTGTAATCGGCACCGATAGACGATACAGCTGAACGATTAGATGAGGAAATGCACTGGAATTTCAGGAATAGCGGGCTTCAGATTTTTCCCACATGTATAGAAGCCTTCTACAATTTAAAATCGAATAAGAAACAGCTACGTAAGAATTAACGTACAAATTACAGAAGACATTAAAGTTCTAGGTAGATAACGTATGTTACGAAAGGTGTAAGGTAGCATTGTAGCTAGTCACGGTTGGTTTTAGTATGTACGTTGAAGAAGCAAAGATGGATAGGAGTCGAAATTTTCGAGGAAAAAAGAAATTGCTAGAAGAAAAAGTAACAAATTAAAGATTAAGCCTGTTATCTTATGGAAACACTGTGATTTCCTTTTAAACCTTTTCTTTTGTTATTAGTAAGTGGGGTCCATTAAACCCACTTCCTATTAACTTCAGCACCATTTCCGCATACAGTGGTTACCACACTGGACTCGCATTCGGGAGGACGACGGTTCAGTCCCGCGTCCGGCCATCCTGATTTAGGTTTTCCGTGATTTCCCTAAATCGCTCCAGGCAAATGCCGGGATGGTTCCTCTGAAAGGGTACGGCCGACTTCCTTCCCCGTCCTTCCCTAATCCGATGAGACCGATGTTCGGTCTCTTCCTCCAAACAACCCAATAACCCCCATTTCCGTTTAAAGCCATCACCAGCGTCGTGTACATTTCCTTCTGATATTGTCTGACATACTGGCTTGTGGTACGGGAGAACGCAAATTTGTTTCTGTATCTATGTCTCCACTATACAAATCAGTCCGCAGTACCGTATTCTGCCTGTTTACATACATCTGTATTTGAATACGCTTGCCTATACCAGTTTCTTTGGCTCTTCATTGCAATAAGTATGGGTCTCCGTCGCTGTCTCTCTGTGTAACGGTGAGCTCTAAAATAAGGCAGCAAAGGAGAGATGATACCATTGCGTGTGTCGATTAACTGAATACTGCTGCACTGATTTGCATCTGGTACTCTGCGTGGCCATTCACCACTAGGTGCGTGTAATGAGTGTCAGCTCATCTCACTGCTGTAAGTTCTCAATTATCTGTTTGGCAGAATGGGATGTAGCAACCGTGCTAAACCTTGCATAGGTATTTTGTGGGATTTTCTCTGATTTCGTTGTAGTGACCAGATAGGGCGGAAATCATCATTATGGTTTCCTTTGTGTTTATTTGTGGAAGCTACCACAGTAAATTCGACTAATATGAAGACTCACATACCTGCTTGTTTGCTAACCAATAATGGCTTCCAGATTTTTGTCATTATGCGTAATATTTTCCAGTACACATAGCTTACCAGTACTTTCGGACACTCTGTTTCATCATGCATTGTTGGTTCCTCCTAGTGATGTTCCGTATACGCCGGGACTGATAGTAGTACCATTTGTATCAGTTACGTATGTTGTGGATTAATTTGTCCTAGGTCATTTTCCCGCATAATTGGGCTACTGTTCATACCTCATAATTGAATTAATGACTTAATATGGCGGCTTGTAATAGTTGCATTTGATGTGAGAAGGTTCTAAAAGCATTAAATTAAATCAGAACCAATATTAATTTTTTGTATGAACTACGTCACTCCAGCCAAGAAATCCGTCCCCATCTTTCCTCTGAAAGCACTGAGACGTAACAAAAAACGGAAATAGCATTCTCGGTCAGGAACACTCCTTTCTCGTGACATGATCGGTATTGGACTGCCCAACGGTGTTCTCATCAGAAGGAGCCCGTGTGCCTATGTAATGTTAAACAAATATAAAATCGTTATCCGTTTACATCATAGAGGAGCCAAAATCAACTATAATATTTGAACACACACGTGCATTATTTTTAAGCTGTTAAATTGGAATCCCGAAAAAAAGAGAAATAGGCAAAACTAAAGAAAGGTTTGCATCTAGTAGTAAACTAATTTTTTACTGCAAAATTGTTATGGCTTCCGTGGCTACTTGTTGACAAACTACCTTTTGGCTTCTGTCTCGGGTTCTTCGGCCGGCCTCCGTCTGATGATTTCTCTGACGTTTCGCCAGCACGAGTTGGTTGGCATTTTCAGAGTGTCACCCTTCATAGCTGGTGATGGACTGGAGCCGAGCTCGCAGCCACAAACTGTATGTACCTGGCGCGCCAACGTGCAAGGTCTTCTCCGCGGTCACTTCCGGTGCGGTTCTCTTGTTGCCTGCGACTGTTGTTCGCTGCAGCACGGGAAGCCAGGATTCATTTACCTTGAGGCTTTCTTCTTTCTTGTTTAAGCTATCCTCGTGTTTAAATATTTCTATAGCTTCTCTGAACAAGCAGGTTTGATAGTTCTTCCCTACAGCCAAAACTTCGTTGTCAGCGAATTTTACTACGTGATCCGTCTCACACAGAGCATGCTCTGCCACGGCCGATTTCTCCACCTGCCCCAACCTGCAATGTCGGTTATGTTCTGTGATCGTGGTGTCGACTGATCGTCCAGTCATTCCAACACAAATTTTTGCACATTTGTATGGTATGCGGTATATTCTCGACATTGCAAGTGGGTCCCTTTCAACCTTTGCAGTTCTTCTTTGTCGGTTTGGAAAAAGTCTTTACGCTGTGTTTGCGCAATATAGGGCCGATTTTGTCCGTCTCTCTGGGAATGTATGACAGAAAGGCCGCACCCGACATTTTTCTGATGTGTCACCTCGCAGAGTGGATGGCTCTGTTATACGTCTAATATAACTTGTGGAGTAGTCATTGCTCCTCAGAACATTTAGCAAGTATTATATTTCACGTCTGACGTGTTGCGGCTCACATATTCGTCTTCCTCGCGTTACGAGCGTACTAAACATGTCTCTTTTCAGTCTCGGGTGATGATTTTACTGTTTGTGCAGGTATAGGTCCGTATGTGTCGGTTTTCAAAAAGTGGCTCCGAGCACTATGGGACTTAACTTCTGAGGTCACCAGTGCCCTATAACTTAGAACTACGTAAATCTAACCAACCTAAGGAGATCACACACATCCATGCCCGAGGCAGGATTCGAACCTGCGACCGTAGCGGTCGCGTGGTTCCAGACTGTAGTGCTAAGAGCCATTTGAACCATTTTTGCAGTGACAAAGGTTCAGTAAGAGCAGCAAATAAATTTTCGGTAGGTGAAGAATATCCTTGGCGCTATCAAGGTGAGCCATCGGACTTTCAATCATGGCGGTGGCATACAAGCTGTTGCACACAAAGTCTCTCATAAATAATATGCGTTCATACGTCACACGATACCATAATGATGTCTCAGATGTTACCAAAATTAATTTCATATTTTTAACAACTTTTTCTTTAGAAGATTCTACAGGGTCCAGCAGAACGTAAATTCATCAGTGACGACATTATTATTATTATTTTTTTTTTTTTTGTCTTCAGTATACTGACTGGTTTGATGCGGCCCGCCACGAATTCCTTTCCCGTGCTAACCTCTTCATCTCAGAGTAGCACTTGCAACCTACGTCCTCAATTATTCTTTACTGAGTCAGAATAGTTTCTCTCCCTCTACGGTATTTTATTTTTATGCCAGAACTTTCTCGTTTTCACGAAAAAATAGATATTAAATGCATCCATAAGCTTTGAAAATGGTCATATATTATTTTCTGTCCAAATATGTCGGTTGTTCTGTTTTTTCACAGGGTAAAGTAAAAATGTATTTTTCTTCAATTTCCGTTAATGTCAGTTTTTATTTTTCCTTAGCAGCTGGGAAGATTCTTCTTTTGTAAAATACTCCATAATATTCTACACTAAAAACATAACTCTATTATTTTTAGGAAGTTTTACTCTCTGATATTATCACTAACTGACAATGCTGTAGGACGGTGAGGTGACCTTGAGCTGCCAATTTTCGTGACGGCCTCTATAGCAATTATTCTCTACACGAATTTCATGTTTCAATGTGCATATTTCTCATGTAACCAAGTGATTTGCATGTATGTAACTTTTTTCTCTGTATGTCGTAATCAAGTGGCCCCTTGTCGGTTGTGGTGGTGTTGGTGTAGGGCACACACACCGCCTATGTGGAGCCGAGCTAATTTGGTGTGCTGGTTAGGTGCAGCCTATTATCAATTATTGCGTTTGAATCCTGTCTATCAATTCTGCTAGTAACCAGTTACTTAAACTGCGAATGAAATGAATTACTTTATTACTGGTTGGGTTTTAAAATTGCTTTGGAAATTGTGATTGCTTAGTTAACGCTGTAGTCCCAATGGCCACAATTTTTGAAATAACTGTATTTTAAATTTAGCTTCATTTGACAGTCGATACAGAGTTCTTTGTTGAAACTGTGTTAAGGTAACTAAAATCTGTCTTTTGCGTGGTTGTGCCAAATTAGGTAGATATGTGGCAAATAAAACGAAAGTATTGTATTAAAACTACTCAGGCCCAGTACCTATCGCTCCCTGCTCCACACAATTGCCACCATGGTAAATATTGTTCCCCGTATCATATACATTTATCTGACCTGTGGCTGAGATATATAGAGTGTAGGTAGTATATGTGTAGCTATTGTAATCATTGGTACCTTGATATGTACCTACTTTAGTGTGTTGGTTGCTTTTTCTCTACGTCTACTATTATTGCCGCAAAAACATTTTTCACCTGATACGTAATTCATTACCTGATGTTATCTGAATGGTTGTGACTGCACCATTAATTCGACAACGACTCTCAGTAGAGACTAACCGTTTTTGGTCCACACATCAAGCTTTCAGCATCAGACCTGTTGCCTAGGGGAAAATAAGCATTAATAGCTTGCTCTTGCCACATGTGCTTGCAGGTACTTAACAACCTATAAACGTTCCACTTGTAATAGCTATTATTATTAGTCTGTAAATGATGTAAGTACAGAAGTAGCATTATTCAGTACAACGTCCTCAGTCACCAGTAAAAATATCTGCTCTTGTACTCCTAAAATCCTTCATAATAAAAGTAGAAAAAACAATATTGAGCTTTGCAGGCAACTTTCCTGCTCAAAAAGTCAGGAACACATAGACACTTTCAATGGGACAAAGAGCTTAACTTACACAGATCATGGCTGAATGGTAAAGCTAAGTGTAGGTGTTCTTTGGCAGCAAACAGACTTGGTTAAAGCAACAGTTGAAAATAACGCAATTGCAGAAAGTGTTTTCCAATACAACAGTGCACTCTTATCTTTAAGAACTAATTCCAAACTGACTAATACGTTCTAGAATTTCACCATCTGGCGCACATCATTTTATTGAAGTGAACGTGGTCGATGGGATCACTAGAAAAGAAGAAACTTGAAGCATTTGATATGTGGTGCGTTGGACGAATATTAAAAACGGCGTGAAATGAAAAAGTATTAACGTCACAAGTTCAGTCTTCAATAAGCCTCATTTTATTACCTGTTAATGATTTACCATATGCATCAGGAGTGAGCAGGAAAACGAATGTGCTAGGTGCAATCGTCGACATTCAAGGTACGTTCAAAACAAAAACATAAACTTGCACTATCAACACCGAGTGAAACGTTGCTCTCCACAGTAATCACAAAGATTCGCACCATCAAGATCGAAGACGAACTCCTTGGAGGTTATAAACCGTGCCGAACGTTTAGCTAGGTATCCACTCTTAAGGGATTCATATAGAATCATATTGCTGTAACGGGGTGATGAGGATTAGCAACTGAATGTGAAACAGTCTGTTGTGGATCTTATCATGAAACTGGCTATCCTTTAAGGCTTAGCTGCAGAAGGAGTAGCTACAAATAGTGCGATAACATGTTTTATAGGCACGAAGAAGACAAACATCCAGATGCTGAATTTGTGCAGTGGTTGCAGGTGGTATGAACTGAAGTGTCACGCTGTTCATGAGGGATAGTTTGCTCTACTGTACTGTAGTATGATTTTTATACAGAGACCAGGAATCAAGCAAACGCAAGTTATTTTGACGAGCTGTTGTCCAAAGAGAGTGCTCATACCATAATTGTACTTCTCTTATGCATATTTTGCCTCTCTTGGTTGCTGTGACGCAAATATTCCCAACTGCCCTTGCAAAATCACGCACACGAGAAAAAATCGTGCAGGTAGAGCACCCGCGACATCTCGCACCACAATAAATAACTTCCCAGCCAATTAAGCATCCAAATTAACAGTCGGCCGGCATAACTGTATACGAATGCGTTAAGACGTTGATGTTAGTTGATATTGATACAGCTCTCTCGGTATCGCTATTCTCCAAGGTTCCTTTCACATTGTAACCTTCACACAGAAATATTTAAATTAAATATATGAACCATGAACCATGTGTAACCTCCCACGGAAATATTAATTAAATGAAATTTAAATATTGTAACCTCTGAACAAATGTGGTTCCCATTTATAGTCTCCGTGCAGAAATGCATTCACATTTAATGTAACCACAAAATTCAATTCCTAAACCCGGAAATAATAAAAAAAAATTCAGTAACGTGGTAAATTTTATGACGACAGCAGCGCTGCGCCACGGCCCTGTACTCTGAAGAAAGAAAGCAAAAATTCTTACCTCAATAAAAACTGCGAATATATCTGCTCTTACATAAAAAATTTTCGGCACAGCTTGGTGTAATGCTGGCCTACGCTTTGTGACCCTTGAAAGGAATGATCATGGATTGTATATATTCTTTAATTGAAATGAATGCTTTTTTTAAAAAAATTGCTTTATATTATAAAAAAATTATTATTGGGGCATTTTTTTTTAAGAAATTGGATGACAGTTAACATACATTACTAGATATGCGCAAGGCTGCTTCTTTCCTTCTACAATAATACTCATCCTCCAGAGTCCCGACCAGAGCAGACTGCCGACACGCACTGACTACAGCCGACTCACGCAGACAACTGTCGACTACTGCCGACTAGCGACAAGCAACAACTAACTACATACTGCTCTCTGGTCAGAGACTCTCCTAAGTCTTGCCTGTTGCAGGCAGCGCATACATCGCATACCTCTTACAACATGCATTTTTTCTTCAAATCCCGATTGATCGCAGTTGAAAACACATTCCTTACTGAACGATGGGATAAGTTAGTTTATGTCGTCTACAGATTTTCGGGCTGATTCCGCAATTTGCTGTGCATCGCCTAGTTCAAAAATGGTTCTGAGCACTATGGGACTCAACTGCTGAGGCTATTAGTCCCCTAGAACTTAGAACTAGTTAAACCTAACTAACCTAGTGACATCACAAACATCCATGCCCGAGGCAGGATTCGAACCTGCGACCGTAGCGGTCTTGCGGTTCCTGGCTGCAGCGCCTTTAACCGCATGGCCACTTCGGCCGGCATCGCCTAGTTGATGCTTTGTTTGAAATGTTGTTATATCAAGTCTTCCAATTCCGTAGCACTATTTGAAGTTATTTAGCCATCCGTCACTGTCATGCATGTAATGTAAACTGTACAAAGCATCTTTGAAAAGTGTAAACACCAGTTTTCGTATCAAGTGCACCTTGTCCTCCATTAAATATCTGTAATTTTTCTTATGCATTACACAGCCATATTCCTGCGGACGTATTCGAAATGTGTTGGTAATAGGCGGCCGAAGTGGCCGTGCGGTTCTAGGCGCTACAGTCTGGAACCGCGGGACCGCTACGGTCGCAGATTCGAACCCTGCCTCGGGCATGGATGTATGAGATGTCCTTAGGTTAGTTAGGCTTAAGTAGTTCTAAGTTCTAGGGGACTGATGAACCCAGAAGTTGAGTCCCATAGTGCTCAGAGCCATTTGAACCACTCTCTTCTGACGAACTGTTAACTTCCTTTGTTTATCGTTGCCATTGCTCCGCTTTTTATCAACACCAATAGCACAGTAGCACTGTTGTGAGTTACTCGTCGACTCAACAGTTCAGTCTGCCTCCGTAGCGTAGAGGTAGCGTTACCGCCTACCACGCCAAGGGGCCTGGGTTCGATTCCCGGCTAGGGCGGGAGATTTTCTCCGCTCAGGAACAGAGTGTTGTGTTGTCCTCATCATCATTTCATCCCCATCTCCGGCGCACGTCGCCCAATGTGGCGTAGAATGCAATACGCACTTGCCCTCGGCGGCCGAACGCCCCCGAATGGGGGACTCCAGGCCCACAATGCCGTAAGCTCATTTCCATTTCATTTCAACAGTTCAAATACGCTCTGTAGCTTTATGCTGTCTTTACGACTGGCTATCTTCAGTCCCACTTCGTGTCGCCATTACCAGCCAATATTGTGGTTGTTGTGTCTAGACAAGACAGCCTATACACAATGAGAGGAAGCCGAAAGGCACGCGCTTAAACTCACGCAGGCTGGCGTGAGGTCTGAAACAGGATACGTAATGAATGCTATAAAGAAAAGTACGTAGCTTCTGGAATACTTAACTTTAATCCACATTTGTAGAACATCGCTCTTGATGATACATTAATAGAATCTCAATATAAATTGAATACGGCGCCTTGCTAGGTCGTAGAAAATGTAGCTGAAGGCTATGCTAACTATCGTCTCGGCAAATGAGAGCGTAGTTGTCAGTGAACCATGGCTAGCAACGTCGGCTGTACAACTGGGGCGAGTGCTAGTACGTCTCTCTAGACCTGCCGTGTGGTGGCGCTCGGTCTGCAATTACTGACAGTGGCGACACGTGGGTCCGTCGTATACTAGCGGACCGCGGCCGATTTAAAAGCTACCACCTAGCAAGTGTGGTGTCTGGCGGTGACACCACAGTGGTTGCTAGACAGCGTCGGACGTCATAAGCATCACTGACTTTTTGCGACCTCGCACTCAAGGGGTTCCTTGTAAGAGAAATAAGCTGAGAATCGAATCTTTGGCAATCCCTTGTCGACAAGAGATGCATCTTAGTGAAGTATCTGCTACGGTACCCGGGATTAGTTTATGTGACGCCAGAGAAGCAATGGTAACGAAAATTACAGACAAAGTCCATAATGTACGAAAAAAAATTGTGGGGGGTGTCTGGTGTGATATTTACGGGAAGGTATAAAGGTTAGTACGAGGCTGAAAGAACTAGTAGGAAGGCAGAAGATTTATGTCCGTTTCACACGATGAAAGAACTTGTATTCTATTGACGACCACTTGCGTGAATGGTGGCCGTCTATCGTGTGCACGGGCTCACTGTTATCATAGCGTTAGTAGCGGCGCGTGAGACTTCTAGGTATAAAGGAATAGATCCTGTTCTAAATCCAGTACTAGTGGCCTCACTGCTGTGGTCACGTCTCAGGTGAGTGCTGAGTCTGCCATGTTGCTCTCTGGTGCACTTACCGTATGTTGAGTTTTGTTTCTGTTTATGGTCGTTTCGTTATCGCAAGGGACTCTCTGAACAAGTGAGTATAGTGCTCTTTTCGTGAATATTTTCATGGAAGGTTTTTAATCTTTGTAAATTTCATAATGTGAAATCACGATAGTGGCACTGTTACGCTAGTAGCGGTACGCTGTGTTTACGTTTATCATTTAAACACGCTGCGACAAGTTCTTGTACGAGTTTATAGTTCGGGCCGAGTCCGCTCGGAGTTTTTCTGTAGAATATAATCTCTCTTGAAAACTTTCGTTCATCGCGTTAAAAGGGTTTTAAGGGGCTCCGGAACGCCCTATACTTGCAATGTTAAAATTACACTTATAAATTACATCTTTCCTCACAAAGTATTTGAGGTAGGAAGTTTAACTTTTTACAGATTATTTATTGGAATATGGGCTACAACTTAACACAGGGATTTTACAAAATTTTAGTTCAGTTATTAAAGATGATCTTTTTCAATTGTAATGAAAATTCACAACATTTTTTTGCAATTTTTTATTTATATATTCAAAAATATACAGTTTTTTGGAAAAAGGCTGTGTTAAATTATGTAGAAGGTACTGTGTAATATTTACTGAAAGTTTGAAACAAATATGTTTGGAAGATCCTTAGAAAACATGTAATTAGTATGAGAAAATAAAAGTTTTGGGAATCGAGCGACAAAGATTGGATTAACTTTTTAGTGCATTCCAGGTCCATAGGATGGATTATCTTCATCCTCTGCAAACTCCTCCTCCAGCTTCCTCTTGTTCCTCCTCCTGTTTACTCTTGCTAGTATTTCTAGACTCTTTACAGCCCTGTCTGCAGCCCGAAGGCGTTCCTTGTCTAAAGCAAGCATCGCTCGTACCATGTTAGAACCTATCTTCATTCCCATATTTCTAAATACCTTGCACCTTACAATGTTGCCATCAATGAAAGTCGCAACAGCATCATACACACCAAAATGAAGTGTTTCTATTCCAACAAATACAGTCTTGGGGATTCTCGACCATATAACACTATTTACACTTTCATTGGGGTTTTGAGTTTTGCCGTGAATACACTTTTTCAACAGTTCAGGTGCTGCTAAGTCTCTGAAAATAGGTTTTATCACCTCCATTATTGCATGAGGCAGACTATGCTTATGAGTGTACACTTCACCAGTTAGCAATCCTTTGTTATATTTACACCAACTTTGACTGCTATGGGCAGGTGTACTTGAGAGGTTAGGTTCACTCACTTGGTTATCGTCTTTATTGTTTACAGTAATAACACATACCTTTGGCTTTCCAACATTTCTCCTTTTCTTAAAAGCCTTCAGAGGATTTCTGATAACTTTACTTTTACTCATTATCATACTTCAACATAACAGAGACTCAAGAAACAGAATTAATTACGAATATTTTCGAGATAACGACAGAGTAAATAAACATGAAACAATCGACAATCACACCAGCGATATATATTGAACCATCACAGGTTAGCCACAACACATACTATATCTCACATCACTAAAATGTACCTGATGAACACGGACGTTAATAATAGCACCATTTGACAGCAGTTTAACAGCGCTACAGTGTGTCACGCCCATGTAGAACACATTTCAAAAAAAATTTAAAAATAGTTGTAGTCTTCGGAATTGAATAAATTATGTATCTATTAAAAGGTAATAGTCTGCAGATTCAGAAAACGCAAAAAAGTAAAAATTGAACTTTTCATGATTTTGAGCCTTTCCGGAGCCCCTTAACAACGTGGCGTCGATAGAATGTGTTAGGCAACGCACGTAACTCAGTCGAATGAACAGTATGAGGCAGCGACTACGAAGGTAGGTCTCTGGGGACCTGGGAGCAGAAGGAAGAACGGAATTAAATGAGTGGCACAGAAACAGAGTGCTTGTGTGGCGTTTGCGTCGTGTAATACAGTGGGAGAATGTAGCTAAGAAGACGGCGCTGCTTTCAGAAGCCGCAGCTGGCGCCGCTGCGTGGGTTGCGGAAGCGCGGAAGGGCACGGGCCGGTAGACGCAGTCGGAAACTGGCCGGCTCATTACCTAATGGCCAGCCGAGGCCTCCTCCTAGAGGGCAGTGCACAGAGGCGGCCGGAGTAGATGGTGCGCGCTCTACAGCAAAACGGCCCAGGGTGGGATCGCTGAACTCGGCACCACCCTACCGTGACACGTGTTCTTGCACACGTGTCCTTGTAAACCAGCGGTCGTCCGACTTCATTGCTTAAGAGTCAGTACTGACGCTGTAGGGCGACACGTCGGGCAGTTTAGATGAGGCGGGGTGGAGCGGGGAGTAAAGTGTACACTCAAAGACAAATTCTATATTCATCAAACAGAGGCGATATCCAAAATAACGTGAAACATACTAATTAATGTTTCATTTTCCCTAGATGTTAACACCTTCAAAGTTTCCTGGAAGTTTTCTTTTTTGCTCTATGACTACACTTTAATCTACTACACTTCGCCAAATTTCGCTCTTTCAGTTTTATTTTCGCTTTGGGGAAGAGGAAGGAGTCACAGCTGTCTGGTGAGTAAAGAGGGGAGAAAAAACTTCTTTTCAATTAAAAAAAGTGCTGAAATATAAAGACCTAGGCGGCCGTGCGTGTGCATTGAGTACCCAGTAGCTGATCCGCCACTTCCATGGACTTTTCTACTCATGTCCTCCGTCAAATGTCACGAAGCGCGCAAGTAGCATTGCTGGCTGGAATACCCTTGTGTGGAGTTTAGCCACCTGGTCGTGTGATTAGGGCGTCCCGTCGGATAGACCGTGTGCCGGATGCAAGTCTTTCGATTTGACGCCACCTGGTGAAAGTGTTTCTACTTGACGCCATTTCGGTGACTTGGGCGTCAACGAAGATGATGAAATTACGGTGATGACAAAGGGTGTTAGGAGTTTACACTGGATACTAAATTCATCAAAAACTTATCATCTTCGGGAACGCTCGGGTGAGATATTACCCTAAAACGAAACGCATTTATATTCATATCGTTGCGATGAATCTTACGTGTATCACTTGCGTGTAATACTGCGTCATCAAAGGACCGCGGTAGGGCCTACATAAATAATAACACTTTAAAAATTTCTCCGTTAAAATGTATGTTATGTCAGGAAACCTGTATGATGTAGGAACGTATTATAGTTACATCAGCTGAATTTGTAAATTGTAGATCAAATGGCACCGATCACACAAGAGATCACTTAAAAGCGATACGTGTTTTTTAATTGCGAAACTATCTATTTATTTACAGTCGTCTTCTGCACACGACAAGTATTACTGCTGTTACCATTTGATAATTTTCCGTTCCATACTTGTTTGCCACGAGAAACAAACACCTCATACGTGGTACCGTTTCGTATGAAGCAAACGAATCAGATTTAGCTGCACATAATGCACAAATTATACGACTGAGTTACGTAGAATGTATATTGTTCCCGCTATTCAGATTCAAGACATTTGTAGCTTACTTTTGTTACAGTCTCTATGGTGATATCAGTCCGATGTACACTGTGACAAAAGTCGTGTGATAGGGATTTGCATATGTAAAGATGACACTAGAATCGAGTACACAAGGTATAAAAGGGCAATGCAATGTCGGTGTTGTGTCTAGACAAGACAGTCTAAACACAAGGCGAGGAAGCCGAAAGGGCACGCTCTTAACTCACGCAGGCTTGCTTAGGTCTGAAACAGGATACGTAATGAATGCTATAAAGAAAAGTACGTAGCTGCTGGAATACTTAACTTTAATCCATCATTTGTATACAGCATTCTTGATGATACAAGTGAGACTCTCTCTAGATATGGTTAATGGCGCCTTGCTAGGTCGTAGCCATGGACTTAGCTGAAGGCTATTCTAACTATCTCCCGGCAAATGAGAGAAAGGCTTCGTCAGTGTAGTCGCTAGCAAAGTCGTCCGTACAACTGGGACGAGTCCTAGTACGTCTCTCTAGACCTGCCGTGTGGTGGCGCTCGGTCTGCAATTACTGACAGTGGCGACACGCGGGTCCGACATGTACTAATGGACCGCGGCCGATTTAAAGCTACCACCTAGCAAGTGTGGTGTCTGGCGGTGACACCACAGTCGGAGATGTCAGTTGTACTCAAGTTATTCGTTTCCGATGTATTATGTCGGTGCGACGGACATTAACGAAATTTGAACGTGGAATGGTAGTTGGAGCTAGAGGCATGGGATAATTGCATTACGGAAATCGTTAGAGAAATCAATATTCCGAGATCCTCAAGAGTATGCCGAGAGTACAACATTTCACACATTACCTCTCAGCATGGACAACAGTAGTCACCGACAGCCTTCCCTTAACGACCGAGAGCAGCGGTGTCTACTTGGAGTTTTCAGTGCTAAGAGACAATGTGTGAAACCACCGCAGAAGTCAATGGGGTACGTACGACGAAGAGACAGAGCGGCTAAATTAGGCTTGAATGGGTTATGGCAGCAGAAGACCGACGTGAGTGTATTTGCTTACAACACATCGTCTGCAGCGCCTTTTCTGGGCTCGTGACCATATCGGTTGAACGGCAGACGACTTGAAAGTCGTGGCCTTATCAGATGAATCCCGATTTCAGCAGGTAGGAACTGGTGGTAGGGTTTGAGTGTGGCGCACACCCCACAAAGCTATACACCCAGGTTGTCAACAAGGCACTGTGCACTCTGGTGCTGGCTACATGGAGTTGTGGGCTGTGATTGCACTGAATGGATTGGATGCACTTGTTCAAATGAACTGATCATTGACTGGAAATTATTATGTTCGGCTGCTTGAAGACCATTTGCAGCCAGTAATGGACTTCATTTTCCAAAATGACTATGGAACTTTTATGAACGACAGTGTGCCTTGTCACCGGGACGCAGTGATTCGCGATTGGTTTGAAGAGCATTCTGGACAGTTCCAGCGAATGATCTTCCCACCCAGATTGCACAACGTGAATGCCGTTGAACATTTATGCGACATAATCGAGAGGTCGTTCGTGGAGAAAATCGTGCACCGGTGACATTATTTCGCAATTACGGACAGCTGTAGAGGCGGCATGGCTCAATATTTTTGTAGGGGACTTCCAACTACTTGGTTGAGCCCACGTCACGTCGAGTTGCTGCAATACACCGGGTAAAAGGAGGTCCGACACCATATTAGGAGGTATCCAACGGCTTTTGTCATGTCAGTGTAGATAGAAGGGACGAAAGAGTGCCTTCCTATCGCACGGGTCCCCCATCAGAGGTTCGAGTCCTCTCTCAGGCATCGGTGTGTGTGTGTCGCCCTTAGCGTAAGGTAGTTTAAGTTACATCAAGTAGTGTGTATGCTTGCAGTTTGGTCCCATAATACTGAAAGGTCTCTGTTGGATTCCTTTCATGTTAATTTCTTAAATCTGTTGTCATTTACGGCATAAATTCCTCTTCTAAATTTACTGTGGCGTTTCTGACTATCTGGGAGGAGACTGAGTAATGGAACGTGTTACTTTTACACATAAACAAGAACGATCTGTCACACTACTACACTTTAAAACACAGTTTATATGTAATTCATGTCACACAGTCTCATACGGAACCTACATCCGCTTTCTTTTATACACTGTGTATGATAAGATACTGTCATCCCCCTTCCCTTCTGTGTGAGAGGATGAATGAGCAAATGTATTTGTAGTTGCATGCTTGAGGGTAGCAGACAAGGCTGTCTGCTAGAGAACAGTAGGACCAACGTCGGAACAGGTAGCTACGCTTTCTAAAAGCAAAGAGGTTTCTATCCTTAGTATGGTTCTGTCCGTCCGTTGTCATGTTGGTATAGGAAGCTGCCACTCTGGCCACTTCCGTTTTGTATTTGGGAAGCACGCTCGGTAGGAGCGCAGGTCAGTGGGTCCGTGGCGAGCGTCTGAAGTGGTAAGATCTCCGGCTAAGCGCGTGTCTGCTAAATCCGTAGGACAATGGATTTCTTAAGTTCAGCCTAACTGAAAATTTAATCACCTTTATTTCAGGTTTAGCTCTAAAATATCTAATGTTATCTTAAATTGCAGCGCAGTGGAATTCTCGTGTGAAGTTCAGATTATTTTCCGGTAGTTGCTTTGTCACTACTTTGTGAGTAAAGTGGAACCACGTGTTGATCAGTAACTCTAACTAAGATCAATCTTAAATGCGAATGCTTGTGTGATTATAACGTCTCGTCTTGACAATATTTTTCAATATAGCAACTTTTCTTTATGTTCAACCCACGTGGGGTGTACTTTGCGAGACCAGTAACACGTGCTTATATAACTGTTTGACCCGTCAGGTTAACAGTAAGACGTTAGTAACCAGTTCGAAGTTTTTCTTTTGTAAATTGCTTTTCGATCTAATTTATTTTAATTATCAAAATTATTGTGGAGTTATACGCTTTGTGTAAACCAAGTTGACCACGTGAAGCATGCGGTGTAATCATCAAGTAGCCCTCAGCTATTCTTTTCGCCAAGATTTCACAGAGTTAATATGAATTTAGTATACCAGTGTGTGGTAATTACATGACAGACAGGATTGTGCTACGAACGTATCTTCTTTGGGTGAAAATTTGAATCTGTTGGTAGTGGTTAACTTTCTCTTGCATACGTTTCAACGTTCTTTGTGTGTTGTTTTATGAATGCAGTGTTGTATGCAGTCTCCCGATCTTGCCTCCATATTTGATGTGTTCCGTAAGATTGCAAACTCACATTTTCACAGTCCTGAATAAGGCACCAGCTCAGTTATAACTCACGTTTAATATGCCGAAATTCCAATGATCAATGTTAAAATAAATTTCCAAATATAAACTGATTTATTTCTTTTTATTTAAATTCACTTTTTTATATATATATCACCGGTTGTCGTATGACTATTAAAAGATTATAATTAAGGTTAGTCGGGAATTTGGTAAGCTAGACTGGATACCTGGTGAAACAAGTGCGCAGTAATGCAAGGTTAACTTCCCCAGACAGCTCACAGCTTTTAACCCGCTTTTATTGTCCATCCTGTCATTATTTTTATCTCTTGGTTTCTGTGTAGGTTATATATTACCAGCTTCTCTGTATACGTTACTCTTACGTCTCTCAATTTTTACTCCAGTTTATGTTGTCGAACGGTTTTCCAGGATGATACAATGTGACAAGTATTGAACTATATGGGAAGAAAAGGAAATTTGTTATAAACTAGGGCGTGCATATACATTATTCAAGATGTAAACGTCACTACAGATGTACGAATTTAGGTTACGACGTGTTCGATATGTCTGCCATCATTGGCGATGATGTGGCGCAGACGAATAGAGAAATTCAGCAGGACCCACTGAAGCGTCGAAACAATGATGCCGTCGATGACCTCCTCAACGGCTGTTTCCAGCTCAGCTTGTCTTTGATATAGCCCCACAAAACAGAATCGCATGTGATCTGATCCGGAGAAAAAAGCGGCCACTCGAGGGCCATGCCAGTGGTCTCTGGATACTCCAGAAGCAGAATCCGGTTTCCAAAGTGCTCCTCCAATACACAGAACACCCTCCTGCTACGATGGGGTCGAGCTCCGGTTTGCGTGAACCATATCCTGTCGAAATCAGGGTAACTTTGGACAACGGAGATGAACTCATCTTTCAAAATCTTTACGTAACGTTCGGTAGTCACCGTGTCATCAAGTAATATCTCACCGATTATTCCGTGACTGGCATTGCGCACCGCACAGTCATCCTTTGGGGGGCCTTCTCGATCACGAAATGCGGATTCTCAGTCCCCCAAATGGGTCGAGTATGCTCACTGACGAACCCATCCAAATGCAAGTGGGCTTCATCGCTAAACCAAACTATAATTCCCCTTATGCTCCGCGGCCAACCGTGCACTTTGAATGTCGTAAAGCAAACAGTTCAGTTCTGAGGTCTTTATTTCATATTGTTTAATAGTTGTTATCCTGTATGTCGAATGACAATGTTAACTGGAATACTCTCTTTCGAATTCTGAAGGTGGCAGGGGTAAATTACAGGGAGCGAAAGGCTATTTACAATTTGTACAGAAACCAGATGGCAGTTATAAGAATCGAGGGGCGTGAAAGGGAAGCTGTGGTTGGGAAGGGAGTGTGACAGGGTTGTAGCGTTATCACATGTTATTCAATCTATACATTGAGCAAGCAGTAAACGAAACAAAAGAAAAATTTGGGGTAGGAATTAAAATCCATGGAGAATAAATATAAACTTTGAGGTTCGCCGATGACATTGTAATTCTGTCAGAGACAGCAAAGGACTTGGAAGACCAGTTGAACGGAATGGACCGTGTCTTCAAAGGAGGATATAAAATGAATATCAACAAAAGCAAAACGTGGATAATGGAATGTAGTCGAATTAAGTCGGGTGATGCTGCGGGAATTAGATTAGGAAATGAGACATTTAAAGTAGTAAAGGAGTTTTGCTATTTGGGGAGTAAAATAACTGATGATGGTCGAAGTAGAGAGGATATAAAATGTAGATTGACAATGGTAAGGAAAGCGTTTATGAAGAGGAGAAATTTGTTAACATCGAGTATAGATTTAACTGTCAGGAATTCGTTTCTGAAAGTATTTGTATGGAGTGTAGCCATGTGTGGAAGTGAAACATGGACGGTAAATAGTTTGGACAAGAAGAGAATAGAAGCTTTTGAAATGTGGTGCTACAGAAGAATGCTGAAGATTAGATGGGTAGATCACATAACTAATGAGGAGGTATTGAACAGAACTGGGGAGAAGAGGAGTTTGTGGCACAACTTGACAAAAAGAAGAGATGGGTTGGTAGGACATGTTCTGAGGCATCAAGGGATCAAAAATTTAGCATCGGAGGGCAGCGTCGAGGGTAAAAATCGTAGAGGGAGACCAAGAGATGAATCCACTAAGCAGATTCAGAAGGATGTAGATTGCAGTAGATACTGGGAGATGTAGCTTGCACAGGATAGAGTAGCGTGGAGAGCTACAACAAACCAGTCTCAAGACGACAACAACAAATGTCGAATGAATTTGTCTTTTCTTAGGCGGTGCTTCCGTTATTATGTGTTCTTATTTCTCATTTTGTATTCTGGAGTACGAGGGCTGAAAAATTGTGTACGGACAGTCTTTCAGACACGTGTAATAGATGTATATTTCCCTCTCGACGTTGGAGACTTCCGTGACGTAGGAAGTTTGCACAGTGGAGGCCTGCCGCCGCCCCGCCCGGCCGGTGTCCCGCGCCTGCCCAGGGCCGCCCCCGCCCCCGCTTCCGCCTCCGCCCCCGCCTCCGCCTCCAGACAGCCAGCGGCCCCTGAGGAATCCCGCTGCCGGCCCGCGGCTGCCGGCTGAATTCCTCGCCTTGTGCCGCGCGCACCCCCACCCTTCTCTCCCGGCGCCGCCTGCCCGCCTGCTGAATCAAAGTCATTACAGAGGCGTTCTACAGCGGGCCGCCCACAGCGCCCTGCGCCGTGCCGTGCGTTGTCTGCATTTCCCAGGAGATGAGATGTTGCAGCGGCGATCACCCCGCTCCGTCCCTGCGCGCGCTCCCCATTCTTCTCCTTCGTCTTCCTCTCGGTTTCCTCTTCCTCACTCTCGTCTTCGTCGCACCTGGACTGTCTCCCTCTACGTCTTTTGTTGTGTCACTGTCCCACACTCCCATCACCTGCCCTATCGCCGTGATGTAGTACTGCAGGGGAAATTCAAAATGAATACAGCGATTACACATTGTTTTCGGTGTTGTGGTCTGCATTCCGAAGCCTGGTTTGATGCAACACTCCGCACTACCTCATGCTCTCCATCTCCGAGGAACTACTGCATACAACTGAACCTGCTAAATGTTTCCATCCCTTGATTTGCGTCTGCAGTTTATACCCCCTACAGTTCCCTCTACTGCCAAAATGGCGATTTCCTCATGCTTCAGAATCTGTCCTATCAATCGCTCCCTTCCTTTAGATAGATAACCACTTCTTTTCTTCCCAATTTGACTCACATGAGGAACGTGGCTACTCGTCGTCACCGATATCCTCCAAATTTATGGTATGTGCAGGGCTTGGCCACAAATGAGACAGAGGTGGGAGCTACAGCTGGCAAACCGTTTACATTAGATTAGATTAGTACTGGTTCCATAGATCATGAATACGACACTTCGTAATGATGTGGAACGCGTCAGGTTAATAAAAGGTGTCTATACAACATATTACATTACACAAAATATTAAATGACACTTAATATTTTTAATTATTTTTTTTGACGGGTTTGGGGAAATTACCCACTTACTATATCCAAAAATTCATCTAATGAGTAGGAGTTCCCGTTAAGAAATTCTTTTAATTTCCTTTTAAATGCTATATGGCTATCTGTCAGAGTTTTGATGCTATTAGGTGAGTGACCAAAGACCTTTGTGGCAGCATAATTTACCCCCTTCTGAACCAAAGTTAGATTTAACCTCTAGTAGTGAAGATCATCCTTTCTCCTGGTGTTGTAGCCATGTACACTGCTATTACTTTTGAATTCGTTCGGATTGTTAATAACAAATTTCATACGAGAATATATATATAGTGAGGCTACAGTGAAGATCTCTAGCTCTTTAAATAAGTGTCTGCAGGATGAGCTTGAAACGTCCCCTTTGAAAAATTATACATGACTATGCTTAAACTGACACAATATTTTTTAGCGCAACGCAATCTGACTTTCAGAAATCCCTACAAAGGAATGACCCTGACTAACATTAACCTGTACCTTTCACAAATCACTTACCTCACCAAAAATCTTCGTTACTCGAACTACTGCAATACAGAGAGCGCCACTACTGCCAGCTAAATAAAAGATTAAAACTACTGAAGGCACTAACTACTGATAGTCATAGTTAGCAAATGAAAGATTTTAATAGAGAACAAACAATGTATTTACCTTAATAATCATAATATATATGCCATCCAGTCTTACAAATTTCAAATCTCCGCCATTTCTCTCCCCACATCCACCACTGCTGGCGGCTCACCTCCAACTGCGCAACGCTACGCGCTGTTCACATCCAGCTGCCGCTGCCCAACACTACAATGGCAGACAACAATGCAAACTAGCTACAGACTGCACACAGCACAGCCAGTGATTATCATACCGAGCGCTACGTGGCGGCGGCGTTACCAATATAAGAACCTAAACAGCCTACTTACAAGCTCCAGCCGTTATTCTGATTACACGATTTGTGCAATGAACACTCTTTTACTCAATGATCAGCTACCCCAGAATATAATGCCATACGAAAGCAGAGGATGAAAATAGGCGTGGTAAGCGAATTTACTGAGATGTATATCGCCAAAATTTACAATGACCCTAATAGCAAAAGTAGCTGAACTCAGAGGTTTCAGCAGATCCTCAGTGTGTTGAAAGGTTTGAGTTCAGCTACTTATGCTATAAAATATCAAACTCTAACTACAGAATAGCGCTGTAGTGACTGTTCCTTCGGATATGATGCGTGTGCCAGGGAACATTGTATCGCACTTGTTAATAACTCAGACGCTGCTGCTTCGTACTTATTCGCCAAAATTAGGACCTCGCGTCTCAATAAATATGTCCTTCCTGGACGGGAATATACGCAACATATGAGTGCAGGTTGTGACACGTGGAGGACGATGTACGGAATTTGTGTCCGGCTGCGATTCGCGCACGGATAGCCAAAACGGTTAAGGCGACCGCTCTTGTAAACCGGGTAATACGTCTTTGAGTCCCGGTACGGTACAGAATTTCATTCTCATTATCCCATTACACAGGCGATGGTGCTTCATATTAGCAATTGCGAATTCCCGTAGAACTTCTTCCAGTTCATAGCTGCATGGTACCGGAAACAGTTATTAACGTTTCGAAGAGATAAACAGTCTTGGCTGCAAGAAAGCTTTGCTATTTTACATTTTGTCTTGGTTTAAATGGCTCTGAGCACTATGGGACTTAACTTCTAAGGTCAGCAAACTTAGAACTACTTAAACCTAACTAACCTAAGGACATCACACACATCCATGCCCGAGGCAGGATTCGAACCGGCGACCGTAGCGGTAGCGCGGTTCCGGACTGTAGCGCCTAGAACCGCTCGGCAACCACGGCCGGCAATTTTGTCTTAGCGCCTGTTATGCCACCCCACATAAAGATGTTTCAAACGAGGTGAAACGTGTTACTTGCAAAATATAAAATAATAAACCCTGTTTCCGGTCAAGACTGTTTATCCCTTCTAAACAATTCCTGCACTAAAATTTCGTCTGATGTTAACAAATTTCCTTTTCTACGAATCACTTTTCTTGCTGTTGCCACTCTCCATTATATATCCCCTTAACTTCGACCATCGTTTATTATTTTGCTGTCCAAATAGCAAAACTCATCTACTACTTTTAAAGACTCATTCCGTAATGTCAATCTGTGTCGGGCGTTTTGTCACGGTTCAGGCGGCTTCCCCATCGGTAGTTCGAGTCCACCCTTGCGCTTAGGTGTGTGTGGTGCCCTTAGCGTTAGTTAATTTAAGTTAGCTTAAGTAGTGTGTATGCTTTGGCACCGATGACCTCAGCACTTTGGTCCTATAAGACCTTACCACAAATTTCCTAATGTAATTCCCTCAACATCGCATGATGTAATTCGACTTCAATACATTACCACTGTTGATGTTCATCTTTTTACCTCTTTTCAAGATACTAACCCTTCCAAATTAAGCTTTCAATCGCTATTTTATTTCAAAATCACCAGTGTCGCTTAATGTAAACCATTTTCTGAACATACCTCGTAATTTCAGAATTTTTCTTTATTTTTAGTCATTAGTCTCCTGACTGGTTTGGAGTGGCTCAACACAAATTCCTCTCCTGTGCCAACGTCATCCTCTCAGGGTAGCATTCGCAACCTACCTCCTCAATTACTTGATAGATGTATTAGAATATATGTATTCCTCCATAGATTTTGCCCTCGACAGCTCCCTGTAGTACCATGGAAGTCATTCCCAAATTGTCTTAATACATGTACTATCATCCTGTCCCTTCTTGTCAGTATTTTCCATATATTTCTTTCCACTACGATTCTGCGCAGAACCTCCTCATTCGTCACCTCATCAGTCCACCTAATTTCAACGTTGGTCTGTAACACCGCATCTCAAATGCTTCGATTCTCTTCTGTTCCGGTTTTCCCGCAGTCCATGTTTCACTACCATACAATGCTGTGCTCCAAACGTACACTGTCAGAGACTGGTCCTCAAATGAAGACCTATGTTTGAGGCTAGTAAAGTTCTCTTGGCCATGAGCGCTCTTTTTGACAGTTCTAATCTGCTTTTGATGTCCTCCTCGCTCCGCTCGTCATTGGTTATTTTGCTGAAAAGCTAGCAGAATTCCTTAATTTCATCTACTTCGTAACCATCAATCCTGATGTTAAGATTCAAATGGTTCAAATGGCTCTGAGCACTATGAGACTCAACTGCTGTCGTCATAAGTCCCATAGAACTTAGAACTACTTAAACCTAACTAACCTAAGGACATCAAACACATCCATGCCCGAGGCAGGATTCGAACCTGCGACCGTAGCGGTCGTGCGGTTCTAGACTGTAGCGCCTTTAACCGCTCGGCCACTCCGGCCGGCGATGTTAAGATTCTCGCAGTTCTTATTTCCGCTACTTTTCATTACTTTCGTCTTCCCTCGATTCACTCTCAATCCATATTCTGTACTCATTAGACTGTTCATTCCATTCAGCAGATCACATAATTCTTCTTCACTTTCATTCAGAATAGCAATGTCATCAGCGAATCGTTTCATTGATACCCTTTCACCTTGAATTTTAATGCCACTCCTGAACCTTTCTTTTATTTCCAGCATTCGCCACTTTTTCTGAACTCTTAATTTCATTATGGATCACAATATACACCTAAGTAAACACTTATATAAACACCCGTCTGGTCGAAATAACTACGCGTATTTATTTTCAGTTTAATGACTGTCAACGCTGTGTTAGGCACTCGATTGAGGCTTGTTGTCTATTCATCGGGCAGTCTAAGACTAAATATTTTCTGGACTAATGTCCTAGGAAACAGAGCTAAGGTAAATCAAAAAATTTTGCTAAAACTGTCTTGATCGCATAAATATTTTATTTAAGCTGGTAACCGGTTTAGATTTATTGCACTTAGATCGTCTTCAGACCTTACACTCCATGATGGTGACAGGAGCTGGGTTGACTGGCTGCTCTAGAGAGACGTAAGACGTTAATATTACACAATGGACGCAGATATGTACCAGTACCGAATGAATATCCCACCCGCTTGAAAGATTCGTACAGAAGCTTATCTCTGTTTCTTGAGAATCTATGCTGTCGCCAGAACAGTTAGCGTATCTGTGATGATCGGAAAGTAATTACTTCTATGATTGAAATGCGGACAAGTCGCAAAATTATTGTCGTTTTAAATGGGGAAAGGAAAGCAGAAGCAGATAGAGAAAGAAATGGGTAATCAGAGACGAAATTGAGCCAGGAAGTAGAAACGTCCTTCATGAGCAGCTCGTTAGCGTGACGAAGTTATTATATCACTACTTCTTACAGAGTTGAGTGTGGGGTCATGTAAAATCTCGTGAAGGTACAAGATAAAAGATTCAGAGTCTTTTAGGTAGCTGTGCAACAAGATTTGGAATTGAATTACGCTAGAGGGAAATAATATACTTTTTGAGAGACATAATCCCCATTTGACTGTACAACAGAGTTTATTCCATAATCTAGATTTCGACCTTACGCCAATTTAAACAGCAACACATTAGAGCACAATAAAACTACAAGTACTAGAAATACCGCAAGGCAAACAGTTAAATTAATTTATTGACTGTATGATTTGTTCTTCAACTACACTCCTGGAAACGGAAAAAAGAACACATTGACACCGGTGTGTCAGACCCACCATACTTGCTCCGGACACTTCGAGAGGGCTGTACAAGCAATGATCACATGCACGGCACAGTGGACACACCAGGAACCGCGGTGTTGGTCGTCGAATGGCGCTAGCTGCGCAGCATTTGTGCACCGCCGCCGTCAGTGTCAGCCAGTTTGTCATGGCATACGGAGCTCCATCGCAGTCTTTAACACTGGTAGCATGCCGCGACAGCGTGGACGTGAACCGTATGTGCAGTTGACGGACTTTGAGTGAGGGCGTATAGTGGGCATGCGGGAGGCCGGGTGGACGTACCGCCGAATTGCTCAACACGTGGGGCGTGAGGTCTCCACAGTACATCGATGTTGTCGCCAGTGGTCGGCGGAAGGTGCACGTGCCCGTCGACCTAGGACCGGACCGCAGCGACGCACGGATGCACGCCAAGACCGTAGGATCCTACGCAGTGCCGTAGGGGACCGCACCGCCACTTCCCAGCAAATTAGGGACACTGTTGCTCCTGGGGTATCGGCGAGGACCATTCGCAACCATCTCCATGAAGCTGGGCTACGGTCCCGCACACCGTTAGGCCGTCTTCCGCTCACGCCCCAACATCGTGCAGCCCGCCTCCAGTGGTGTCGCGACAGGCGTGAATGGAGGGACGAATGGAGACGTGTCGTCTTCAGCGATGAGAGTCGCTTCTGCCTTGGTGCCAATGATGGTCGTATGCGTGTTTGGCGCCGTGCAGGTGAGCGCCACTATCAGGACTGCATACGACCGAGGCACACAGGACCAACACCCGGCATCATGGTGTGGGGAGCGATCTCCTACACTGGCCGTACACCACTGGTGATCGTCGAGGGGACACTGAATAGTGCACGGTACATCCAAACCGTCATCGAACCCATCGTTCTACCATTCCTAGACCGGCAAGGTAACTTGCTGTTCCAACAGGACAATGCACGTCCGCATGTATCCCGTGCCACCCAACGTGCTCTAGAAGGTGTAAGTCAACTACCCTGGCCAGCAAGATCTCCGGATCTGTCCCCCATTGAGAATGTTTGGGACTGGATGAAGCGTCGTCTCACGCGGTCTGCACGTCCAGCACGAACGCTGGTCCAACTGAGGCGCCAGGTGGAAATGGCATGGCAAGCCGTTCCACAGGACTACATCCAGCATCTCTACGATCGTCTCCATGGGAGAATAGCAGCCTGCATTGCTGCGAAAGGTGGATATACACTGTACTAGTGCCGACATTGTGCATGCTCTGTTGCCTGTGTCTATGTGCCTTTGGTTCTGTCAGTGTGATCATGTGATGTATCTGACCCCAGGAATGTGTCAATAAAGTTTCCCCTTCCTGGGACAATGAATTCACGGTGTTCTTATTTCAATTTCCAGGAGTGTATATATAAAAATCATTATACTTGTGTAGAACATAAATTATCGTCGAAGTATGTACCTTAAATCATATGAACCTATTTTCACAAACTGCGACATCGTCGCGAAAAAGCACAGTGACCCGTATATGTAATAAATTTCCTTTAATTTACGTCTATGGTCACAACCTTTTCTGTTTAACAGATTACTGGTTTCGGTCTTTAATGACGATCATCATATCTGTCTCATAAAATCAAAGTCCTAATGCACTACAGCCATAGTGGCATTAGGACAGATAAGATTGTGACCATAGACGTAAATTAAAGGAAACTTATATGAACCTATTTCGTCAAAAGTAAATGCGAGGACATTTATGTGGTAGGCTGATTTACTGACAGTTAGCATAACTTATTCGTTTGATACGGTTGTTGGGTAAAACAGACGACCAAATCACAGGTTTTAATCTTCTTTAGACTACGTTTAAGCAGCCACTGACACAAACGTAAATGAAACGATCGTCAAAGGCCATCGTAAAGACAACCCAGTTTGTACCATGTGATCTGTGATATGTCATTGGAACAGGCAGTGGGACTCTTTATTATACAAGCTAATTACATTATCTTTAAAGTGAGCAGAAGATGCCAGTATTTACATTATATGTCGTGAAGAGCCATCTTCCTAGAGTGCATGGAAAGACGACACTTAACCATTGTAATTAAAGATACATAGTAGTGCTGGCTTGGGAGACAGTGAGATATCTGATACAAGGTCAGTTATAAAATAAGCAGCTATACATTGTTACGAATTACAATCAGGTACAAAAATTGGTCAGCTATATAAAGTAAATGGTCACAAAGATCGTGGGAATTTAAACTGCTTTGGATAAAAGAGTCAATGTGTGTTATAAAATAAAATTCTAATATTATATAATATGCCCATAATGTAATATCTACTCATACTTTCACAAATGTGGAATCTTATTGCCGACATCTACTTCCAACACATAGCGAGACGTGATGAATGTCATGTTTGGGTGGCATCCAAGTCAGTCGTAACCAACATCCTTGGAAACTATGCGTAACACTAAACCGCACTCATCTACTCCATTTCAGCCGTACGGTTGTGGAACAGATTAGCCTAAAACACGCGTCTTACACAAAACCACTCTGCATTCAAGGGGAGGTTAAAGCTTTATCTTTTATAATCGAAGTAGCGTCTCTTTTGCCATATTCCGGCTTTTTTTTCTATCCACCGGGGAAACGGTTTATACGTCGCACCTGTTTCTGTCACTGTCTATTCTTTTCGCATCTCCTTTTACTTCTCATTTAGTCTTTCCAACTCATCTGCTGATCTTATTATTCCTCACTCTTCCTCTGACCAGTCAACTTATTATTCACATTGAATCCTTTTGTATTTTGGAAGGTTGTTCATGGCTATTTTCTGATTAGTTTTGTATATGGGCCCGTGAACATCAAAGAGCAGTGATGTAGTTACGATTTATTGAGATTGTCACCCCAGTTACCTTTATTTATGACAAAATAGCTTTACAATAGTGAGAATGTCTCAGTATGACAACATAGAAAACAGAGGAAAGCAACAACCCTCAAACAGTGCAGAAGTAGTATAACGGGGTTCCCGTCGAAGGGGAAACGTATCTACAAGACTTCGTTGTGCCATCGTTCCAGTGCATTTAGTGAACCCATATATGACGTACAGTTCGGCGAACTCTTCAGCACTAAACCTATCCAAACTGCTGTGTACCCAACCGGTAAAAAAGCCGAGAAAGGCCCGAACAGCACTGAAGGAAATCTTACAGTCGAAGTGTAAAGTGGACCTTACAGCTGTCAACAGGCCAGGACAACTGCTTCCACACGATACACAGCGCTTACCGGCGACATTTGCAGTGTTAGGCAGCTCTTTTCAGTTCATTTCCGATACAAAGGTAAAAGAGGAAAACAACTCAAAAGAAGTGCATGTACCCTCTAAAGAACCACTGAAGACAACGGCACCTGCCTGATACCGAGAAAATATCCCTGAACAACCTCCCAAATTTTTCCAGTGGAAATCTGGTTTACTATACGAGGTGCATTCAAGTTCTAAGGCCTCAGATTTTTTTTCTAATTAACTACTCACCCGAAATCGATGAAACTGGCGTTACTTCTCGACGTAATCGCCCTGCACACGTACACATTTTTCACAACGCTGACGCCATGATTCCATGGCAGCGGCGAAGGCTGCTTTAGGAGTCTGTTTTGACCACTGGAAAATCGCTGAGGCAATAGCAGCACGGCTGGTGAATGTGCGGCCACGGAGAGTGTCTTTCATTGCTGGAAAAAGCCAAAAGTCAAAAGTCAGGTGAGTAGGGAGCATGAGGAATCACTTCAACGTTGTTATCACGAAGAAACTGTTGCGTAACGTTAGCTCGATGTGCTGGTGCGTTGTCTTGGCGAAACAGCACACGCGCAGCCCTTCCCGGACGTTTTTGTTGCAGTGCAGGAAGGAATTTGTTCTTCAAAACATTTTCGTAGGGTGCACCTGTTACCGTAGTGCCCTTTGGAACGCAATGGGTAAGGATTACGCCCTCGCTGTCCCAGAACATGGACATCATCATTTTTTCAGCAGTGGCGGTTACCCGAAATTTTTTTGGTGGCGGTGAATCTGTGTGCTTCCATTGAGCTGGCTGGCGCTTTGTTTCTGGATTGAAAAATGGCATCCACGTCTCATCGATTGTCACAACCGACGAAAAGAAAGTCCCATTCATGCTGTCGTTGTGCGTCAACATTGCTTGGCAACATGCCACACGGACAGCCGTGTGGTCGTCCGTCAGCATTCGTGGCACCCACCTGGATGACACTTTTCGCATTTTCAGGTCGTCATGCAGGATTGTGTGCACAGAACCCACAGAAATGCCAACTCTGGAGGCGATCTGTTCAACAGTCATTCGGCGATCCCCCAAAACAATTCTCTCCGCTTTCTCGATCATGTCGTCAGACCGGCTTGTGCGAGCCCGAGGTTGTTTCGGTTTGTTGTCACACGATGTTCTGCCTTCATTAAACTGTCACACCCACGAACGCACTTTCGAGACATCCATAACTCCATCACCACATGTCTCCTTCAACTCTCGATGAATTTCAATTGGTTTCACACCACGCAAATTCAGAAAACGAATGATTGCACGCTGTTCAAGTAAGGAAAATGTCGCCATTTTAAGTATTTAAAACAGTTGTCATTCTCGCCGCTGGCGGTAAAATTCCGTCTGCCGTACGGTGCTGCCATCTCTGGGACGTATTGACAATGAACGCGGCCTCATTTTAAAACGATGCGCATGTTTCTATCTCTTTCCAGTCCGGAGAGAAATAATCGGAGGCCTTAGAACTTGAATGCAACTCGTATTTATTGATAATGCACCATAGGAAATGAAATGTTTACTCACCGAGGACTTCTGTATAGATGTGACAGGAGCCCCGAAGGGCGTAACATTGGCAGGTGATATAAATGTATAAATAAATAAAATATATTATTATTTTAGAGTATCAGCAGGTTAGATAGGGAATTTAAACGTCTAACTATTCCATGTCTCTTGGAATGAACTTCTGATTCGCTGAGCAAGCCGGTAACAAAGTTTTTCACCACAGAAACGTGATGCTACTACAGTTTCGGCATTAGTTTCACACCCTCAGGAGCATGAACACAAACCCATCAGCCAGACGGCGCGTCTCGGGGCTCCCTCTGGCAGGAAGTGTGGTATCGATTGTTGTCGGTATAGCAGCAGCGGCGAAGGCAAAAAGATCGCGCCGTAAAGCGGATCGGCGGGCATCCGCTACAATGGCCGTTACATTCGGCGGCCGGCTCCCCCAGCCCGATACGCCACGTCGCGTCGGCAGGTGTCGTCGGCGCGATAATCGCGGCGCATCTCCCCCGCACCGCCACCGCCACCTCCGCCAACTGCCTGGCAGGTACTCCGTAGCGCGGAGGCTGCGCGCCGACCTGCGGGGGACACACGTCGGCGATAAAACCGACAGCGCGGCTGCCGCGCAGGCGCGTTCTCTGGCGACACGTGTTTTGATTTGAATGCTCCCGACACCCTCTGCCTGCGCCTGTCGAGCGAGCCACTGCGGCTGCCTCGCTTCCCGGCCTGAAGGGTCTTTTTATGCACCGCTGCTGTGTACGCCGGAAGGTTCCCAGACAATGATCCAGCAACATTTTCTCTATTTCCTGTTGGTACGTGCCCTGAAACATTTCGGTTCTTCTGTTCTGAGAAACTTTTCACTACCATACCTACAAGGTATACATCATATCTGTTGTTTTATTTAAGAGGCTCCGGAACGCCCTATACTTGCAATGTTAAAATAACGCTTATAAATTACATCTTTCCTCACAAAGTATTTGAGGTAGGAAGTTGAACTTTTTACAGATTATTTATTGGAATATGGGCTACAACTTAACACAGGGATTTTAAAAAATTTTAGTTCAGTTATTAAAGATTATTTTTTTCAATTGTAATGAAAATTCACAACATTTTTTTGCAATTTTTTATTTATATATTCAAAAATATACAGTTTTTTGGAAAAAGGCTGTGTTAAATTATGCAGAAGGTACTGTGTAACATTTACTGAAAGTTTGAAACAAATATGTTTGGAAGATCCTTAGAAAACATGTAATTAGTATGAGAAAATAAAAGTTTTGGGAATCGAGCGACAAAGATTGGATTAACTTTTTAGTGCATTCCAGGTCCATAGGATGGATTATCTTCATCCTCTGCAAACTCCTCCTCCAGCTTCCTCTTGTTCCTCCTCCTGTTTACTCTTGCTTATATTTCTAGACTCTTTACAGCCCTGTCTGCAGCCCGAAGGCGTTCCTTGTCTAAAGCAAGCATCGCTCGTACCATGTTAGAACCTATCTTCATTCCCATATTTCTAAATACCTTGCACCTTATAATGTTGCCATCATTGAAAGTCGCAACAGCAACTATACTTTTACTCATTATTATACTTCAACAAAACAGAGACTCAAGAAACAGAATTAATTACGAATATTTTCGAGATAACGACAGAGTAAATAAACATGAAACAATCGACAATCACACCAGCGATATATATTGAACCATCACAGGTTAGCCACAACACATACTTTATCTCACATCACTAAAATGTACCTGATGAACACGGACGTTAATAATAACACCATTTGACAGCAGTTTAACAGCGTCACAGTGGGTCACGCCCATGTAGAACACATTTCAAAAAAAAAAAAATTTAAAAATAGTTGTAGTCTTCGGAATTGAATAAATTATATATCTATTAAAAGGTAATAGTCTGGAGATTCAGAAAACGCAAAAAACTAAAAATTGAACTTTTCATGATTTTGAGCCTTTCCGGAGCCCCTTAAACCTGTTCTATATTTTGAAACATGGGACTTATTCTTTTAGTTAACGTTTCATAGATACAGGATCGTGTCATATTGTAAAATAAATGTCACTGAAGTAAAATAATTGCCAAAGCCTAACCCAAGCTCGATTGAGGAAGGATGCTGCATAGAGGAGTAACTCTCCAGAAAAAAAAAAGAAAATTTAGCTGCCTCTAACTAATAGCAAGCGTTATGTAAGTGCTCTTTCTCACGGCAGCGGAGGGGAGGATACACTATGTGATCAAAAGTAATCGGACACCTGGCTGAAAATGACTTCAAAGTTCGGCGCCCTCCATCGGTAATGCTGGAATTCAATATGGTGTTGGTCCACTCTTAGCATTGATGACAGCTTCCACTCTCGCAGGCACACGTTCAATCAGGTGCTGGGAGGTTCCTTGGGGAATGACAGCCTATTGTGCACGTAGTGTTGCACTGAGGAGAGGTATTCACAATCTACATACGTAATGTACCTAGTAGATACTTGCCCATCCACTCCTTACTCGCGCACATCAAGATGACGATTCCCGTAAGAGTTCCAGCAACTTCTGCGCATTCGCACAGACGAAGATCAATGGCCGGGTAGCCTTTAACTGTATATATATACAGGGCGTTTCAAAAATGACCGGTATATTTGAAACGGCAATAAAAACTAAACGAGCAGCGATAGAAATACACCGTTTGTTGCAATATGCTTGGGACAACAGTACATTTTCAGGCGGACAAACTTTCGGAATTACAGTAGTTACAATTTTCAACAACAGATGGCGCTGCAAGTGATGTGAAAGATATAGAAGACAAGGCAGTCTGTGGGTGCGCCATTCTGTACGTCGTCTTTCTGCTGTAAGCGTGTGCTGTTCACAACGTGCAAGTGTGCTGTAGACAACATGGTTTATTCCTTAGAACAGAGGATTTTTCTGGTGTTGGAATTCCACCGCCTAGAACACAGTGTTGTTGCAACAAGACGAAGTTTTCAACGGAGGTTTAATGTAACCAAAGGACCGAAAAGCGATACAATAAAGGATCTGTTTGAAAAATTTCTACGGACTGGGAACATGACGGATGAACGTGCTGGAAAGGTAGGGCGACCGCGTACGCCGTACGGCAAAAACAGAGGGCAACGCGCAGCTAGTGCAGCAGGTGATCCAACAGCGGCCTCGGGTTTCCGTTCGCCGTGTTGCAGCTGCGGTGCAAATGACGCCAACGTCCACGTATCGTCTCATGCGCCAGAGTTTACACTTCTATCCATACAAAATTCAAACGCGGCAACCCCTCAGCGCCGCTACCATTGCTGCACGAGAGACATTCGCTAACGATATAGTGCACAGGATTGATGACGGCGATATGCATGTGGGCAGCATTTGGTGTACTGACGAAGCTTATTTTTACCTGGACGGCTTCGTCAATAAACAGAACTGGCGCATATGGGGAACCGAAAAGCCCCATGTTGCAGTCCCATCGTCCCTGCATCCTCAAAAAGTACTGGTCTGGGCCGCCATTTCTTCCAAAGGAATCATTGGCCCATTTTTCAGATCCGAAACGATTACTGCATCATGCTATCTGGACATTCTTCGTGAATTTGTGGCGGTACAAACGGCCTTAGACGACACTGCGAACACCTCGTGGTTTATGCAAGATGGTGCCCGGCCACATCGCACGGCCGACGTCTTTAATTTCCTGAATGAATATTTCGATGATCGTGTGATTGCTTTGGGCTATCCGAAAAATACAGTAGGCGGCGTGGATTGGCCTCCCTATTCGCCATACATGAACCCCTGTGACTTCTTTCTGTGGAGACACTTGAAAGACCAGGTGTACCGCCAGAATCCAGAAACAATTGAACAGCTGAAGCAGTACATCTCATCTGCATGTGAAGCCATTCCGCCAGACACGTTGTCAAAGGTTTCGGGTAATTTCATTCAGAGACTACGCCATATTATTGCTACGCATGGTGGATATGTGGAAAATATCGTACTATAGAGTTTCCCAGACCGCAGCGCCATCTGTTGTTGAAAATTGTAACTACTGTAATTTCGAAAGTTTGTCTGCCTGAAAATGTACTGTTGTCCCAAGCATATTGCAACAAACGGTGTATTTCTATCGCTGCTCGTTTAGTTTTTATTGCCGTTTCAAATATACCGGTCATTTTTGAAACACCCTGTATATATATACAGGGTGAGTCACCTAACGTTACCGCTGGATATATTTCGTAAACCACATGAAATACTGACGAATCGATTCCATAGACTGAATGTGAGGAGAGGGCTAGTGTAATTGCTTAATACAAACTGTAAAAAAATGCACGGAAGTATGTTTTTTAACACAAACCTACGTTTTTTTTTAAATGGAACCCCGTTAGTTTTGTTAGCACATCTGAACATATAAACAAATACGTAATCAGTGCCGTTTGTTGCATTGTAAAATGTTAATTACATCCGGAGATATTGTAACCTAAAGTTGACGCTTGAGTACCACTCCTCCGCTATTCGATCGTGTGTATCGGAGAGCACCCAATTACGTAGGGATCCAAAGGGAATGGTGATGGACCTTAGGTACAGAAGAGACTGGAACAGCACATTACGTCCACATGCTAACACCTTTTTATTGGTCGTTTTCACTGACGCACATGTACATTACCATGAGGGGTGAGGTACACGTACACACGTGGTTTCCGTTTTCAATTACGGAGTGGAATAGAGTGTGTCCCGACATGTCAGGACAATAGATGTTCAATGTGGTGGCCATCATTTGCTGCACACAATTGTAATCTCTGGCGTAATTAATGTCGTACACGCCGCAGTACTTCTGGTGTAATGTCGCCGCAGGCTGCCACAATACGTTGTTTCATATCCTCTGGGGTTGTAGGCACATCACGGTACACATTCTCCTTTATCATGCCCCACAGAAAGAAGTCCAGAGGTGTAAGATCAGTAGAACGGGCTGGCCAATTTATGCGTCCTCCATGTGCTATGAAACGCCCCTCATGGTAATGTACATGTGCGTCAGTGAAAAAGACCAATAAAAAGGTATTAGCATGTGGACGTAATGTGCTGTTCAAGTCTCTTCTGTACCTAAGGTCCATCACCGTTCCCTTTTGGATCCCTACGTAATTCGGTGCTCTCCGATACACACGATCGAACAGCGGAGGAGTGGTACTCAAGCGTCAACTTTAGGTTACAATATCTCCGGATGTAATTAACACTTTACAATGCAACAAACGGCACTGATTACGTATTTGTTTTTATGTTCAGATGTGCTAACAAAACTAACGGGGTTCCATTTAAAGAAACGTAGGTTTGTGTTAAGAAACATACTTCCGTGCATTTTTTTATGGTTTGTATTCACCAATTACACTAGCCCCTCTCCTCACGTTCTGTCTGTGGAATCGATTCGTCAGTATTTGATGTGGTTTACGAAATATATCCAATGGTAATGTTATGTGACTCACCCTGTATATATATATATATATATATATATATATATATATATATATATATATATATATATAGAGATAGATAGATAGATAGATAGATAGATAGATAGTAACTGCTCTCGAAAGAAAAGATACCATTGATGACCGTGGCAGATGGGCGAATATCTATTAGGTACATTACGTATGTAGATAGTGGACAGTTGGGAATGTGGGTCTCACGGGAAGGGTGGAAGAGCTAAATCCCTGCAGTCGCGCTATTCATCTGTGTCCTCGGTGGTTCAGATAGATAGACGTCTGCCATGTAAGCAGGAGATCCCGGGTTCGAGTCCCAGTCGGGGCACACATTTTCAGCTCTCCCCAACGAGGTATATCAACAACACCTTTAGGCAGCTGAGGGTTTCAACGCTCTGGTACGCAATGAACTGGACATGAACTCGACATTTCGAGAGAACGTTACTCTTAGGGAACTCGCTGAAGCATTGAGACAGCACGAAGCCATGACTCGGCTGACGACCCGAGAAGATTTTATCAAAATCAGAATTAAGGAAATGAGAAACGGTTTTTTGCCAGAAAAATTTGGAACTTTAATTACTGGGCTAAAATTTATACAGTGTCACCATCGTGATCCGTGACATCCTAAAATTGACGATTCCATTTCACGGACGCTACACTTTCCCACAAATGGCATTATTTCTCAGAGAATAAGTAATCTAGTCGAGTGAGCTGAGAATTAGTTTGAAGAGAAATATATCATGTCCTCCAAGTGCGTCTTTGGAAAAGTAAATCAGTATTCGTAACACTTCCAGTTATATCGTGCCTACCTACAATCTTCTTACAGTTTTCTTTCGTTGCATATTGGTACTTCATTCAGTAAGGGCTCGTGACTGAAAAAAAGGGCAGTGACATGGTTGATGAAGTTACGTAAATCAGTGCGACTAATTGTGGGCAAGTAATTAAGTTAATAATTAAAAGGGCTGCCGATAAAATATAACAGTAAGTAATCGTGTAGTATGTGCAGCAAGCCCCAGAAAGTCTTTCATGACGTTTACATAGCTCCAGATTATATTCCCACGCGAACGCATATAATAGTAATCGTATCTCGCAATTTACTTTCCCACGTAAGTAGTTTAATACAACCGTTCATTATGCAAACGAGATGCCAAAAGAGTAATAGGATACTCTCGTTCATAATGAGGGAGTGGGAGGCAGCAACCGAAACAAGCGCGCAGCGGGTTCTCAACACTCACATACCTGCTATTGGATGTGAAAGAGGTGTTCCCATATAGACACAGACAGGATATTATCTTACGTACCAATACGTACCTATATGATAGAGTGAGGGCCCTATTTGAAAGAACGTATAAATAGTTGTGCAACATCTTACATCTTGTTATAACTGACTCAAAGAACATTGGATATTAGGATGCAGCATTTTCATTAAACAAGCCATAAGTAGAAAAAAATGAAAGTTTCCTCTTTCTTGTGTTATATGAATGGTACGAGAAGTATAAAAACCTTGCTTGGATGCACAGAGCAGAAAGTATCACAACGAGTTACATAAAATTTGGTGTCGTCCGAAGAGCGAAGCGCCAAAGCAAAGTTGGTACGTAGGAAAGCAAACACAAGACAAAAACTTTCTAAAGTCAAGATCGTATGTATATTTCTTTATTTATAAAAACAAGTTTGGACAGGCTTTGCTATCATCTTCAGGTCTTCATAAAGTTTTGTTATAAAACGTGTTTATTTAGAGTTGGACCTCACGTCAGGTTGCAATGTTAGCAAGTTGAACATGTTTTGTGACAAAAACTTTTGAAGATCTGAAGTTGACAACCAAGTCTATCAAAACCGGATGTAGGAAATACAGAAATACGTACGAAGTCTTGGCTTTAGAAAATTTTTACCGAGTACAACAAATGGCTCCTTCTGATTTCTCAACAATACGAAATTCAGCCACAAAGAAGACGATGGTCGCTGGTAGCCGCGTCGACGAATGAGCGACGCTGCGCCTCCGCAAACGCTCTTCTACTTGCGGCTGACAACAACTACTGCTCAGCCCCAGTGCGCGATCATCGACTAAGACGACAGCATCGCCCTCTAGCAGAACAGCTGTATGATCGACTTATTAGGCAGACCATTATGTGAAAGTCATTGTTAAATGTACTCTGAGGCATTTGTATTCTGTCTGTATCACGTTATACGTTAGTTTTCAGAGACAGCTATAAATACTAATGACATTACTGTGAAAATGGATTGTACAAAGTTAAGTAATTATTCTTATCTACGCCATAATAATCATCGGACCTAGCTTCATTATGAAATATCATGAATATGCCGAAAATTGTTCTTGTACTGAGACGACAAATACTTCATACATTGAAGCGCCAAAGAAACTGGTATAAGGATACTTAGGCCATTAAATGGCAGGCACTACTACAATTTTCTCGACAGAGCATTACCAGAATTGCTGGAAGACGTCCCGCTCCCTACAAGACAACGCATGTGGTTCCAACGTAACGGGGCCCCGGCACATTTCAGTCGTCGTGTGCGTCGATTCCTGGACCGACCGTTCCCAGAAACGTGGATTGGCAGAGGTGGTCCTGTACCATGGCCTGCTCGATCCCCAGATATGTCTCCTCTGGACTTTTTTGTGTGGGGAGAGATGCGCAACTTTGTTTACGCAACTCTTGTTGCAGAAGAGGATGTGGTCGCCCGGATAGTAGCAGCAGCAGAAACGGTTGCGGATACTCCTGGGGTTTTTGTCCGTGTCAGACAGAACATGATCAGACGGTGTAACCTTTGTTTCCGTGTCAATGGAGGCATTTGTGAAAATCTACTGTAATTGAAATTGGGTTGCGTTAATGTGTTGTCTCTTGGTCATTAAAAGATTGGATAAGTGTTTGTTGGTTTAATTAATTTGCCGCTAGAGAAATCTTCCTCTACCGGTTTAAATACTCCTCATAGGAAAAAATGACATTAGGGATAAAGATTTGTTTTGATGTGCCCTACAACCACGCAGAGTTTGTCGGTGTAAATACTTTTCACCCTGTATAAGACAACAAGTGTCTGGCGTAGTTGTTAGATCGCTTACTACTGCTACAATCGCACGTTAGGTGAGTCTGAACGTGGTGTTATAGTCGGCGCACAAGCAGTGGGATACAACATCTCCGAGGTAGCGATGAAATGGAATTTTTCCCGATTTCATGAGTGTAGCGTGAATATCAGGAGTCTGGTAAAACATCAAATCTCCGCCGTCGGTGCGGCCGGAAATAGGTCTTGCAAGAGCTGGCCTATGACGACCGAAGAAAATCGTTCAAGGTGACAGATGCGCAATCCTTCCGCAAATTGCTGCAGATTTCAATGCAGGGGAATCAACAAGTGTCAGCGTGCGAAACATTCAACGAAAAATCAGCGATATGGACGTTCGGAGCCGAAGGCCCACTCGTGTACCCTTGACTGCACGACACAAGGCTTTACCCACGCCTGGGCGGATCAACACCGACATTGGACTGTTGATGACTGTAAACATGTTGCCTGGTCGTTACAATTTGCATCGAGCGGCGTGTGCAGTTCTAGCTGTGTGGTATCACTAATATGTCTAGATACGATTCTGTCAGGCAATACGTACTAAGCTTCCTTTCTGGTGACAGGCATCCTTTCATGTCCACTATCCATTCCGACGGACTCCAGTAGGACAATTCAACAGCCCACACGTCCAGAATTGCTACAGAATGTCTCCAGGAACACCCTTCTGAGATTAAACATTTTCACCGGCCACCGAATTCCCCGGACATTAACGTGGCGTTAGCTACGCGCCGCTCTCTTGCCACAGCAGTGAGAGAGCTGATTCCCCCAGTGAAAGCGATCGTATGATAATTAAACATTTATTGACAAATATGGCTGAGATTTTATCTGCAACATTCTTTCCAAATAGCTATGAAATAGACACAAATAAATATACGGTTTAGAACACGCCCTAATTTTATTTCTTGTAATTATCGCAAAAATGCGAAATATTGATACAATGTTCAAAACATAGATTTTTTGTGCACCAAGAACATACAAGGAAAGACGACATATGACAGCCCTGCGAATCACAGACGTTAGATGTCCGTAGACAAAATTGGGCTGGTGTTAGGAATGAATCAGGCCTAGTATCAGTATATTTCGAGGAGTGCCACGCATATTTAATCAAATTCTGAAACCGTGGGGAGGAAAATTGATAATGTACTACTGATTGCAGCTTGAGAATATTGTTACGGTGATAAACAGGAAATTGCAGTGATCTGCACACAATAATTTTCTCTGTTAGTTTTCTGTAAACTGCCTTCCACTGACGGAAAAATTCCCTTTCTAAAGGTTGAATTACGTTCGTCGTGCCGGGTGGAATCTGAAGTATCTACTTCTTTGTCAGGGTGGGCTCAAAGTACAGCTTTTAATGAATCAGACCTTTTATGACCTGACCACGAATCTAGAAGGAGAAGAGATTTGTTCGCGCAGAACGGAAGAAAAGCATGACACATGAAAAGTGTAACGTTTTCATTTCCCATTTTTCCAGACTTCGATGCGTCTACCACAAGATTATTTGCGTAGAACATTGTTCTTTTGACACATGGTCCAAAACGTCCAGTTGCTTCTTGAAGACACACACATAGCTTAGGCAGCAGTGAACCATCCGGACTAATTATGGGTATTATAGTGTATGAATGGGTGAGTGCAGTCGTGGACTGCGCAAGCGCCTCAATATGTTTTTCCCCTTTAAATGGTTCAAATGGCTCTGAGCACTATATGACTTAACTTCTGTGGTTATCAGTCCCCTAGAACTTAGAACTACTTAAACCTAACTAACCTAAGGACATCACACACATCCATGCCCGAGGCAGGATTCGAACCTGCGACCGTAGCAGTCGCGCGGTTCCGGACTGAGCGCCTGAACCGCTAGACCACCGCGGCCGGCTCCCCTTTCAATGACAGTGTTCTTTTCGCACGCATTTCTTTTTGTAAACCTGACTGATCTGCATTGTACACGTACGATTCACTAAAACTAGCGATCTCATTCGTAAGAAAAGCTTCTGTCATTTCGATTTGTTTCACTTCATTTTCCGACTTGTTTCTCGATACAATTTTTTTTATTTTTCTTGGCACAATTTTATGTGATCTTTTGAAGCGACTAATCCAACTTTGAAAAGCTGTAAATTCTTTAGCGCCTATCGCGTTGCCAATCTCTAACGCCGAATCACGCAAAGTTGTATCGCTGACACTAAATGACTGTTGTCTGGCATCGGTAAATAGCTAAAAAAATCGCGCATTTATCTCCGTCGCAATTTCCAGTCGACTCTTACGTCGTCCATCGACTTCCTTTTTCCATCTATACAGTTCACGTTCAGAACGGACAAAGCGATACTTATTTTGAACAGTACTGACACGTAGTCGTTTCTTACCACTTTCGTTCAACCAATACGTCACCGCTTTTTCTTTGTCTGCTAAGGTAACTGTAGTTGCTGGTGTTACTTTCGGAGATGATTGATGATGGTACGTGGCACTATCACTCGAAGAGTCTTCATGAGTGCAACTTTCGTCGGTGTCTTCGCCGTCTGTAGATTCACAGTCTGCAATATCGAGTGTTTCAGTTGTTTCTAGCCACATGTCTGCGCCACTTACATGCTCGTCTAGAAGTTTAACAACCATGTCGCACAACACATAGTCTTCAGACGTGTTTTCTGTTGATTGCTTCATTTGACGTCTATGGTATATCTCCATGGCAAGCAACAAAACATTGACAGGGTTCGCCATCACCTGTGAGGAGAGATTGAATGTTCACCGTAAAGTGGCTTACGGAGTATAGATGAACAAGTACAGAACGTCTTTTCACATCTCTAACCAGTTTCAGGACGGTATGTTTCGAAATACGTACCAGAAATTAAAAGGACGTGCATGCCACAGAAACGAATATTCGTTTCCCCTTTCCACCAAAACCGTGCAGCGATATTCCCCTTTAGTGAACGCCGCGATAAAACGGCCGCACTTCCCGACCATGCGCACAACACTCGCGACTCGCCATTTCCAGGGGTGGCCAGCCATCACTGCAAGCGCCAAGCAGGAAAAAAAGCCATGTTCGTGCTTTTTTTTAGGTGACTTCCAGTTCATGTCAGCAGCTACAATTTTGCATACGGACCTTTTGCACAGCTAAATGACAGTGCTAACAAAAACAATACATGTTTCGGCATGACAAGTCTGACCATTCACTGGTGAGCATATCTGGGATGCCCTGCAACTGCTGTTCAGAAGACATGTCCAGTCTCTCGTACTTTTACGCATTGATGGACAGTCCTGCAGGATTCATGGTGTCAATTCCCTCCAGCACTACTGCAGACATTAGTGGCGTCCATGCCACGTCGTGTCGGCACTTCGCGTGCTCGAGGGTGCCCTGCACGATATCAGGCAGGTGTATCAGTTTCTTTGGCTCTTCAATATATATATATATATATATATATATATATATATATATATATATATATATACTAAGATCGACGTTGTCTACGGAATTAGCATGTATTAGTACAGTACGTATAAATATGGAGTTTAAAAAACTAGTTATACAAAATTTAGCATGTTTAGCAGACTGGAAAAGAAAGACATTTTCCTTTGAAATAAATGTCACAGCTGCACCGTTTCCCCACTAGCTGTCCATGAAGGTTTAGACGGTAATGATGTTCAGATAGGGTGTTCAAACTACCAATGAAGAATATTGTTTCAGAGCTCTTACTGATATCCTACGAGTTTGTTTTTGTGGGCTGAGACGAAGTGTTTGGTGTGTCAGACAGCGATAATAGCGCCAAAGGAGCATATCTGCTTAGAAAACTATATCTTTGTTCGAGGAGACAGAGGATGAGGAGGAGGAGGAAGCCGCAGCCACTGTTCATGGAACACCTGTTTATTTTGGAGTTGCCAGACAATCATTAGAACGCAGACAATAGATGTGTGTTGATGTAAACGGAAGATATTTACAGCAATGTCTCTATTACAATATTCATCACACGGCTATTCGAATAACGTCTGTGAACATCACTAGCATCACAACCTTCATGGAGCACTCGTAGTGTTTCTGTCACATTAAAGACGCGTTTACGTCTTCTTACTTTTTTTCTACTTTCAGTCGTCTTCTGACTGGTTCGGAGGCTCTGGCTCTGAGCACTATGGGACTTAACATCTGTGGTCATCAGTCCCCTAGAACTTAGAACTACTTAAACCTAACTAACCTAAGGACATCACACACATCCATGCCCGAGGCAGGATTCGAACCTGCGACCGTAGCAGTCCCGCGGTTCCGGACTGAGCGCCTAGAACCGCTAGACCACCGCGGCCGGCTGGTTCGGAGGGGCCGCCAGGAATTCCACTCCTGTGCTAAGCTTCCCATTATGGAGTAACACTTGCAACCTACGTCCGCAATTATTTGCTGGATGATGAGAAGAAAAAACTTTATCGCTTTAATTTTCGCTGTTCATACAGGAGAGCTGTCGCATGAAGCGTGACGTTTTGGTTTATAAATTATTTATTGCTAACTGTAGTCACGACATGTTTTGCAGACAATTGCAATTCGCATAAACCACTGATTGTACCAGAAAAATTATACCATTGCACAACACATGGTTCGGGTCATTTTTCATAAAACCTGAGACGCGTGAAAAACTGCCGTACCATGTAAGACGTTTAAGTTTACTGTTTCGTTGCTAGTTACTCCATTCCCAACATTTTTCGCAAAAACTATCCAGATCAGCCGCTGAATCTACCTACAAAAATATATCGTTGTATGACACATAATTTAAGAGCTATGACGTTAAATACAGAGATGTGTGAAATACTACGGCACCATATACGACGTTTTAATTTTTTGCTTCTCTAATATTAACCCTATTCGCAAAAAATAGCGATAATAGCGCCAACGGAGCATATATGCTTAGAAAACTATATCTTTGTACGGCACGTAGTTGAGGAGTCAGAGGATGAGGAGGAGGGGGAAATGGCAGAGAAAGGGAAGAGGAGAGATGGACAAAGAGACGGGACTAAAGGAGATGGAGTGACAAAGGAATCAGAGGATATGGACTGGAAGATGGAGTAGGAGAAAGAGAAGGGGAGGAGAATAAAGAGTGCGGAAAGAGGCGGTCTACAGAAAGAAGGGCAGCTGGAGATGGAGAGAGTGTTGAAGGGTGGATGGGGTGGAGTGAGACGGGGCTGAAGGTGATGGCCAGAGAAGGGGGAGGAGGAGGGCAGAGACAGGAGGAAGAGGAAGTGAAGTACAAGAAGGGAATCAATACATAACAGGGCAACGCCGAGTACTCAGCTAGTAACTAAACTAAAAACTAAACTAAACTCCTTCCGCACAGGCCATGAAGGCCCAAAGGTACCGACTGGTCGCTGTGTCATCCAAAGCCCACAGGCGTCACTGGATGCGGATACGCTGGGGCATGTGGTCAGCACACCGCTCTCCCTGCCGCTACTTCTGAGTCAAGTAACTCCTCTGTTTGCCTCACAAGGGCTGAGTGCACCCCGCTTGCCAACAGCGCTCGGAAGACCGGATGGTCACCCATCCAAGTTCTAGCCCAGCCCAACAGCGCTTAACTTCGGTGATCTGACGGGAACCGGTGTTATCACTGCGGCAAGGCCGTTGGCTCAGCTACGAACTAAGTAAACGAAATACTCCATCAGAAAAAAGAGCGTTGCAATATAAGCTTCTGCATAATACAGGATCTGCATTAGTCAGTTGTAGAAGTAATACTATCTGAGTCGATGCGCAACCGCTACTTTTTAAGTCTCCAATATGGATCTGTGCGCAGGTGTCTTTTGTAGATGCTTCTAACACATCACTCGGAAGCACTAAATAGAATAACAGTTTCATCGGACTATTACACTGTTCCTAACATATTGGAAACTAACAGAACGAGTTTCTGTTTAAAGTAAACAAATGTTTTTGTAAAATTAAATGTGGATAAGAGTTTCCTAGATTAAATACCAAATTAATTTTGACTGTCGCCTGAAATGGAAGGAATAGTAGTGGAACGAATACGTAAATACTCCCAAAGAAAATGTAGAAAGCATGCTATGCCATTAGTGTCCTATAATCAATGTATAACAGACAATACCATGTAGGTACATAATATTTCTATATGCATTTTGTCTCTAGCTGTGGAATCCCTTTTTTGGGGGCCCGTTCACAAAACATGGACACGAACTTCTCACAACAGAAAAGGACCTTTAGAATAATAACTGAAAATATTAACTGAGTTCTCTGTCAAGATATGTTTTAACATACGGTGATTATAGATGGAAGTATATCTAGGAATCTGTTGTGCACATTTAAAAGATTATCAACAGTAACGTTAGAAACAGCAGCATTCGTCGTCATAGAACAAGAATCACATTAAACTTACATCTACCAAAAGTAAACACACAGGAAACATAAAATAGCATTTTCTACAAGGGAATGAAATTTTCTAATAAACTGCCGACAGGAATTAAAGAGTCGACTAAAATACAAATATTTAAAGAGCCATTTCAAGCATATGTCTTAAATAAATCATATTACAAAGATAGGAATTAGCAACAAAGAAAAGGAAAGGTAAACGTGACACTTCACAATAGTAAACAAATTTCATTCTACGGTAAATTATTCCTTCTACGAAATCTTACGCCCAGGAGTTGTGATACGCAGTTCTACATATTTTCCATTTCCTTGCGCTCAGCGTGTCATTCATTGTGGTGAGCTCTGCGTGTGCGTGTCAGCGTGCGAGTGCATGAGTGCATGTAGGGTCGCAGCGAGCATGCAGAAGTGCTGCAGCCCAACGTGGCATGGACTCGACTTTTGTCTGAAATAGAGCTGGAGGGAATTGACACCATGAATCCTGCAGGGTTGTTTATAAATCCGTAAGAACACGAGTGGATGGAGATATCTTCTGAACAGCGCGTTGCAAGGCATCCCAGATATGCTCAATAATGTTCATGTTTGGGGAGTTTGGTAGCCAGTGGAGTGTTCCTAGAACCGCTCTATAGCAATTCTGGACGTGTGGGGTGTCTCATTGTCCCGCTGGGATTTCCCAAGTCCGTCGGAATGCACAATGGACATGAATGGATGCAGGTGATGAAAGAGGATGCTTCCGTATGTGTCACCTGTCAGTCTCGTAGCCCATATCACTCCAGCCATACCATTACAGAGCCTCCACCAGCCTGAACAGTCCTTTGCTGACCTGCAGGGTCCATGGATTCGTGAGATTGTCTCCATACCCGTACACCATCCGTCCGCTCGATACAATTTGAAACAAGACTCGTCCGACCAGCCAATACGTTTCCAGTCATCAACAGTCCAAAATTTGTGCTGACGGGCCGAGACGAGGCATAAAGGTTTGTGTGCTGCAGTCACCAAGGGTACACTAGTGAGCCTTCAGCTCCGAAAGCACGTATCTATGGTTTCGTTGAATGATTGTTGTTGGCCCAACACTGGAATCTGCAGCAGTTTGCGGAGGAGTTGCATTTCCGTCATGTTGAACGATTCTCTTCAGTCGTCGTTGGTCCCTTTCGTGAAGGTGCTTTTTCCGCCGCGGACATTTTATGTTTTCCGGGTTCCTGATATTCACAGTACACTCGTGAAATGGTCCTTCGGGAGAATTCCAATTTCATCGCTATCTCAGAGATGCTGTGTCCCGTCGGTCGTACGCCGACTATAACACCACATTCAAACTCACACTTAAATCTTGATAAGATCACATTGTAGCAGCAGTAACCGATCTAGCAGCTGCGCCAGACACTTTTTGTCTTACATAGGCGTTGCCGACCGCAGCACGATGTTCTGCCTGTTTACATATCTCTGTATTTGAATATACATGCCTATACCAGATTATTTGACGCTTCAGTGTATATCGAATCTGATTAGCAGTAAGAACATACATTTTACGTGACTCAGTCAAAGAATTTGCTCGTTGTATGCTGCTGAAATTGATACGGTTGCTACGAAATGGTATCAGGAGCGCAGTGTTTGACTTTCACGTTATATTCCTCTCTTGGGAAAAAAGTATGGAACGGAAAGCTCTGAAATTGTGACAACAGTAATGTTTATCGATTGGAAAAGACGATTGCAAACATGCTGATAGTTCCACAATCATAAAATACGTATCACCTTTGACTGCTTTCTTGTGTGACCGGTGCCATTTGGCCTACGGGTTGAAAACATAGCTGACGTGGTAACTAGAGAACTTTCTAATATGATACAAATATGTTTCATGTCCTAATAAATATTCGTTCGAACGGATAACCGCAGAAGGTACTATGTTTTGTGCAGGCGCTACCGTGTTACCTTGACGACAAGTTGTTGATTATTAAACAGAATGAGATATATTTGCGTTTCATCGTAACTTTAGGAAAATAAATGTGGTTACGTTTTAGAGTAGTAATTCATCCTTGCGCTCTCGAGGATTATGAGTTCCTCATGAATTTAGTATGGAGTGTGAAATTTTAACTCCTGTTCTACTTACACTAATGGCCATTAAAATTGCTACACCACGAAGATGACGTGCTACAGACACGAAATTTAATCGACAGGACGAAGATGCTGTGATATGCAAATGATAAGCTTTTCAGAGCATTCACACAAGGTTGTCGCCGGTGGCGACACCTACAACGTGCTGACATGAGGAAAGTTTCCAACCGTTTCTCATACACAAACAGCAGTCGAGCGGCGTTGCCTGGTGAAACGTTGTTGTGATGCCTCGTGTAAGGAGGACAAATTCATACCATCACGTTTCCGACTTTGATAAAGGTCGGATTGTAGCCTATCACGAATGCGGTTTATCGTATTGCAAGATTGCTGCTCGCGTTGGTCGAGATCCAATGACTGTTAGCAGAATATGGAATCGGTGGGTTCAGGAGGGTAATACGGAACGCCGTGCTGGATCCCAACGGCCTCGTATCACCAGCATCGAGATGACAGGCATCTTATCCGCATGGCTGTAACGGATCGTGCAGCCACGTCTCGATCCCTGAGTCAACGGATGGGGTCGCTTGCAAGACAACAACCATCTGCACGAACAGTTTGACGACGTTTGCAGCAGCATGGACTATCAGCTCGGAGACCATGGGTGCGATTACCCTTGACGCTGCATCACAGACAGGAGCGCCTGCGATGGTATACTCAACGACGAACCTGGGTGCACGAATGGCAAAACGTCGTTTTTTCGGATGAATTTAGGTTGTGTTTACAGCATCGTGATGGTCGCATCCGTGTTTGGCGACATCGCGGTGAACGCACATTGGGAGCGTGTATTCGTCATCGCCATACTGGCGTATCACCCGGTGCGATGGTATGGGGTTCCATAGGTTACACGTCTCTGTCACCTCTTGTTCGCATTGACGGTACTTTGAACAGCGGACGTTACATTTGAGATGTGTTACGGCCCGTAGCTCTACCCTTCATTCGATCCCTGCGAAACACTACATTTCAGCAGGATAATGCACGAACGCATGTTGCAGGTCATGTACGGGCCTTTATGGATGCAGAAAATGTTCGACTGGTCCCCTGGCCAGCACATTCTCCAGATCTCTCACCAATTGAAAAAGTCTAGTCAATGGTGGCCGAGCAACTGGCTCGTCACAATACGCCAGTCACTACTCTTGATGAACTGTGGTATCGTTTTGAAGCTGCATGGGCAGCTGTATCTGTACACGCCATCCAAGCTCTGTGTGACTGAATGCCCAGGCGTATCAAGGCCGTTATTACGGCCAGAGGTTGTTGTTGTGGGTACCGATTTCTCAGGACCTATGCACCGAAATTGTGTGAAAATGTAATCACATGGCAGTTCTAGTATAATATATTTGTCCAATGAATACCCGTTTATCATCTGCATTTCTTCTTGGTGTAGAAATTTTAGTGGTCAGTAGAGTATAATAAAATTTTGAAGTAATGTATATGCGTGTACTTACACAACACGCGAATAAGCATGCAAGGGGTTCAGTATGTAAGATGTTTACTGTTCGCTACCCTACTGGAGCAAATGTAATTTCGATGTATTGCTCACGCGCTGCCTGCGATATGAAACATTTCTGCTGCAATAGAATCGCGGGTCAGAGCAGTGTCATCAGCTGTAATAATCGCTCGCTCCTTCAGGGCAGTCGCAATAGTTCGTTGTTATTGAGCAGTCGCAAGAGTTCGTTGTTACTGAGCAGTCGCAATAGTTCGTTGTTATTGAGCAGTCGCAAGAGTTCGTTGTTACTGAGCAGTCGCAATAGTTCGTTGTTATTGAGCAGTCGCAATAGTTCGTTGTTACTGAGCAGTCGCAATAGTTCGTTATTATTGAGCAGTCGCAATAGTTCGTTGTTACTGAGCAGTCGCAATAGTTCGTTATTATTGAGCAGTCGCAATAGTTCGTTGTTATTGAGCAGTCGCAAGAGTTCGTTGTTATTGAGCAGTCGCAAGAGTTCGTTGTTATTGAGCAGTCGCAAGAGTTCGTTGTTACTGAGCAGTCGCAATAGTTCGTTATTATTGAGCAGTCGCAATAGTTCGTTGTTACTGAGCAGTCGCAATAGTTCGTTGTTATTGAGCAGTCGCAATAGTTCGTTGTTACTGAGCAGTCGCAATAGTTCGTTGTTACTGAGCAGTCGCAATAGTTCGTTATTATTGAGCAGTCGCAATAGTTCGTTGTTACTGAGCAGTCGCAATAGTTCGTTATTATTGAGCAGTCGCAATAGTTCGTTGTTATTGAGCAGTCGCAAGAGTTCGTTGTTATTGAGCAGTCGCAAGAGTTCGTTGTTACTGAGCAGTCGCAATAGTTCGTTGTTATTGAGCAGTCGCAATAGTTCGTTGTTACTGAGCAGTCGCAATAGTTCGTTGTTATTGAGCAGTCGCAAGAGTTCGTTGTTACTGAGCAGTCGCAATAGTTCGTTATTATTGAGCAGTCGCAATAGTTCGTTGTTACTGAGCAGTCGCAATAGCTCGCTGCTACGGAAGAGTCGTAGTAGCTCACCGCTACAGTACAGTTGCTAGCGATGTAAGAGCAATTGCAGACGCGGCTGGTGCAGTGCAGTCCATTACCATGTAGTGTAAGGTAAACTTTATTATTGTTCATCGCCTTGCCGACTTAAATTTGTTGTCTGAGATGTTAGTATGAATTTGTTTTAATCTTTTTGTGATTTGTCAACAATAAATAAGTCAGACTTGTAATGTTCAATTTTTTATGTAACGGTTTGCAGAAATGCTTTCAATAATAAGATATTTCAGAACATAGTTTTTTACCAGTCATTTACTTGAATTTAAATATTTTACAATTTTTTCCCAGATCATAGTCATGTGTTGTTTAATAATCCGAGGACGAGCTATGCAGCTATGTCAACAAACAAAGTCAGTTTTTTTTCTAATAATGCAAATCTCAGACAAACATTGTTCAGTAGTAGTAGATAGGCCAGCATTTCACTAAGTTGTGCCATTTAGGAGCAGATATACAGACTGAATTATCCGGCGACAGCATTATGAGGTAAGAATTTTTCAGTTTATTCAGTTTATTGATTTCACAGGGCCATGACGTAGCGCTGCTTACGCCCAAGATTTATCAGTTTCAATACTCAGTCAATTTAGTACCGGAAATTTTTATATACGGGAAGGTTACAAGCTACAGATGCATAACAGAAGTTTCATGACGTGGCAGTTATCCGTTGGTTGCTGCTGTTTCCCACTTCCCATTTGGATTCTTTCGTGACGGTTAGGAAGTAATCCTACTACTCGTTATTTTTCAAGTGACATCACGCTATAAAAGTAACGTACAAATTAATCGACGACTACTACTGGACCCATCGGTTTAGTTCAGTCTTTAAAAACTTCAATGACAACCAAGTCTCTCGCCACGGATTCTTTGTAGTCACAGTTGCCAGAGCACTTGTCTCGTTAATTCCCTACAAAAATTCAAACTTTCGACAATGTCAGACCTACTGTTCGTCAGGAAGGAGATGTGAGAGAGACTATAGAACTACACAGATGTAAATGACGTACTTGTATGCACTGTGACCGAAGCTTACACTGGCGCCAATGACAGCATGTCGTCCGCAGCGTTTTCGTTTCCACAGTGATGTATAACGCTTCAAATACTTCTATGTCGGACCCACATGTGCGAGTCTAGAATATCTAACAACTTTTGTCGCACATTCTAATGTTCACAGCCTCTGTGATGCTCATGTCCAGTAGTTTGAGGTGAAAACAACATGTTCTGTTTGTTCATAAGACTGTGTGTGGCAACAGCAGCTTTTTTTGCGAGTCTTGTGCCTGATGTGCTGCAGGTGAGTGGTACAGCACTGGCAAACATTTCGAATGCCTGTCCAACGTAGGTAATTCACGTTCATATGGAACATGATAAACCCCTGAGACCCTGAACACATGGCTGTGTATCACAGGGCGCAACATCTCTTTGACTGTCTTTGGCAGTCAAAAGCCAATTTCAATCCCGTGTCTAAGAAGCGTCCAATCTTGAACCTCTGCTAGGCAACATGACTAATATTATTTACAATAATACTGGGAGTAAAATGAAGGGAGTTGAAGTTTATTTACAAATTGTACAGAAACCAGACATTGATCATAGGACTCGAGGGACATCAAAGTGAAACAATGACTGAGATGGGAGTTTGTAGCCTACCTTCGACGTTATTCGATCTGTATATTGAGCAAGTAGTAAAAAAAAAAAAGCGAAGAAAAATGTACACTAGAAAGTAAAGCTCATGGAGAAGAAATAAAAACTTTGGGGTTTGCCGCTAACGGTGTAACTCTATCTGAGATAACAAAGGACTTGCAAGATACGTTGTAGTGGACAGCGTCCTGATAAGGGGACTTAGTATGCAAATCTGCAAAAGCAAAGCAAGGATAACAGAATGCAGTTTAATTCCATCAAACGATTCTGAGGGAATTAGGTTAGGAAAGGAGACACTAAAAGTAGTAGACGAGTTTTGCTGTTTCGGAAGCAAAATAACTGATGATGGCCGCAATAGAGAGGATATAAAGTGCAGACAGGCAATTCCAAGAAAAGCGTTTCTAAAGAAGAGAAATCTGTTAATATCGAATGTGGATTCAAGTGCTCGGAAATATTTTCCGAAGGTATTCGTCTAGAGTGTAGCCATCTGTGGAAGTGAAATGTGGACGATAAACAATTTAGACAAGAATAGAAGAGGGGCTTTACGAGGTGCGTTCAAGTTCTAAGGCCTCCAATTTTTTTCTAATTAACTACTCACCCGAAATCGATGAAACTGGCGTTACTTATCGACGTAATCGCCCTGCACACGTACACATTTTTCACAACGCTGACGCGATGATTCCATGGCAGCGGCGAAGGCTTCTTTAGGAGTCTGTTTTGACCACTGGAAAATCGCTGAGGCAATAGCAGCACGGCTGGTGAATGTGCGGCCACGGAGACTGTCTTTCATTGTTAGAAAAAACCAAAAGTCACTAGGAGCCAGGTCAGGTGAGTAGGGAGCATGAGGAATCACTTCAAAGTTATCACGAAGAAACTGTTGCGTAACGTTAGCCTGATAGGCGGGTACGTTGTCTTGGTGAAACAGCACACGCGCAGCCCTTCCCAGACGTTTTTGTTGCAGTGCAGGAAGGAATTTGTTCTTCAAAACATTTTCGTAGGGTGCACATGTTACCGTAGTGCCCTTTGGAACGCAATGGGTAAGGATTACGACCTCGCTGTCCCAGAACATGGACACCATCATTTTTTCAGCACTGGCGGTTACCCGAAATTTTTTTGGTGGCGGTGAATCTGTGTGCTTCCATTGAGCTGACTGGCGCTTTGTTTCTGGATTGAGAAATGGCATCCACGTCTCATCCATTGTCACAACCGACGAAAAGAAAGTCCCATTCATGCTGTCGTTGTGCGTCAAAATTGCTCGGCAACATGCCACATGGGCAGCCATGTGGTCGTCTGTCAGGATTCGTGGCACCCACCTGGATGACACTTTTCGCATTTTCAGGTCGTCATGCAGGATTGTGTGCACAGAACCCACAGAAATGCCAACTCTGGAGGCGATCTGTTCAACAGTCATTCGGCGAGCCCCCAAAATAATTCTCTCCACTTTCTGGATCATGTCGTCAGACTGGCTTGTGCGAGCCCGAGGTTGTTCCGTTTTGTTGTCACACAATGTTCTGCCTTCATTAAACTGTCTCACCCACGAACACACATTCGACACATCCATAACTCCAACACCACATGTCTCCTTTAACTATCGATGAATTTCAATTGGTTTCACACCACGCCAATTCAGAAAACGAATGATTGCACACTGTTCAAGTAAGGAAACCGTCGCCATTTTAAGTATTTAAAACAGTTATCATTCTCGCCGCTGGCGGTAAAATTCCATCTGCCGTACGGTGCTGCCATCTCTGGGACGTATTGACAATGAACGCGGCCTCGTTTTGAAACAATGCACATGTTTCTATTTCTTTCCAGTCCGGAGAAAAAAAATCAGAGGCCTTAGAACTTGAATGCACCTCGTAGAAATGTGGTGTTAGAAAAGAAGGCTGCAGATTAGACGGGTACACAGCGTAACTAATGGGGACTTATAAGATTAGTTGGAGTGGACAGCGTCTTGAAAGGTGGACATAGCATGAAAATCTGCAAAAGCAAAGCAAGGATAATAGAATGCAGTTTATCAGATGATGCTGAGGCAATTAGGTTAGGAAACGAAAAACTAAAAGTAGTAGACGAGTTTTTCTGTTTCTGGAGCAAAATAACTGTTGATGGCCACAATAGAGAGGATATAAAGTGTAGACGTTGTTGTGCTCTTCAGTCCTGAGACTGGTTTGATGCAGCTCTCCATGCTACTCTGTCCTGTGCAAGCTTCTTCATCTCACAGTACCTACTGCAACATACATCCTTCTGATTCTGCTTAGTGTATTCATCTCTTGGTCTCCCTCTACGATTTTTACCCTCCACACTGCCCTCCAGTACTAAATTGGTGATCCCTTGATACCTGAGAACATGTCCTACCAACCGATCCCTTCTTCTAGTCCAGTTGTTGCACAAACTCCTCCCCAATTCTATTCAATATCTCCTCATTAGTTATGTGATCTACCAATCTAATCTTCAGCATTCTTCTGTAGCACCACATTTCGAAAGCTTCTATTCTCTTCTTGTCCAAACTATTTATCGTCTATGATTCACTTCCATACATGGCGACACTCCACACAAATACTTTCAGAAACGGCTTCCTGACATTTAAATCTATACTCGATATTAACAAATTTCTCTTCTTCAGAAACGCTTTCCTTGCCACTGCCAGTCTACATTTTATATCCTCTCTACTTCCACCATCATCAATTATTATGCTCCCCAAATAGCAAAACTCCTTCACTCCTTTAAGTGTCTCATTTCCTAATCTAATTCCCTCAGCATCACCCGACTTAATTCGACTCCATTCTACTATCCTCGTTTTGCTTTTGTTGATGTTCATATTATACCCTCCTTTCAAGACACTGTCCATTCCGTTCAATTGCTTTTCCAAGTCCTTTGCTGTCTCTGACGGAATTACAATGTCATCGGCGAACCTCAAAGTTTTTATTTCTTCTCCATGCGTTTTAATACCTACTGCGAATTTTTCTTTTGTTTCCTTTACTGCTTGCTCAATATAAAAAAGTGTATAAAGGCAATGTCAAGAAAAGCGTTTCTTAAGAAGAGAAATCTGTTAATGTCGAATGTAGATTCAAGTGCTCGGAAATATTTTCCGAAGTTACTTGTCTAGAGTATAACCATCTGTGGAAGTGAAATGTGGACGATAAACAGTGAAGATAAGAATAGAAGAGGGGCTTTAGAAATGTGGTGCTACAAAAGGAGGCTGCAGATTAGACGGGTACACAGCGTAACTAATGGGGAGGTACTGTATCGAACTGGGGAGACAAGAAATTTGTAACACAACTTGACTATAAGAAGGGATCGGTTGATGAGACACAACCTGAGACATCAATGGGTCACCAGTTTTGTATTGGAGGGAAGTGCGTGGGGTAAAAGTTGCAAAGGGAGACCAAGAGATGAATGCAATAAGCAGTCAGAAGGATTTAGGTTGCAGTAGTTATTCGGAGATGAAGAGCCTTGCACACGACAGAGTAGCATGGGGAGCTGCAGCACACCGATCTTCGGACTGAAGACCACAGCAGCAGCGGCATCATATCTGTGACGGTCGGTGCCGGTATCAGAGAGATTATTTCTTGCGCGCGACGTCCGCTTCGCCGTTAGGTGACGGAGTTACGCACAGGCTAGAAGCGAGCACACCAGGACCGTCTAGTGTCAGTCGGTGTGAGACTGATACTGATGGAAGTCTGCTGGCAGACTGCTCAGTGAAGGCCAAAAGGTACTGTGGGCAACGCCGCATGTGATCAAATATGTTTTCTGTTCCGGTAGTGAGCTTGCTTTTACTTATTACACTGTGGTCTTCACAGCGAAAAGCGCGTTCTCCTGCCAGCTTTGAGGTTGTGTCTGAGCTCCTGACGCTGTGCGGAAGTAAAAATTCTATTCCGCCTAGTTAGCTCTTCTTTGTCATCGTGCTGTTCTGTAACAGTGTCAGCCTGAAGATAGATGGGGGGGGGGGGGAGGGCAGGCAAGGTTAATACTCTGCTTTAATTTCACCATGGCTTCATGATGGATGGATAACCAACTTGCTGGGGTCATTTAAGCTATACTTAGAGGCTCGATTATTCATTGTGAGCATCTGCCACTCCACTCTTACAGACCTAAAAGTGTGATGTTTACCCGTTACAGCGTGATTAGTTTTGTTTTAGGGCATTTCACCATTAATAACTATTTTATTAATTGTTTATTTCCATTTTTAATATCTACGAGAAGTTCATGTAACACATTCTCACAGGTTCAAAAATTTTGTGGCCGTGCGTAAGTTGCTTTCTATTGCACGGTCGTTCCTATAAAGATTTAAACATTGTTGCTGCTATCTTTCTTGCATCATTTTAGTTAAATTTTTAACATTATTTTAAGTCTGTTTTAACGTTTTTGTCCTTTACTTATTTGCAAGAGAATTTTGTTTTAATTAATAAGACTAGGTCGAGTATTGGGGTGTGTCTCATTTAAGATGATTGAAAGAAAGTTATTGTACAGTGTTGCTGTAAGTTGTCTCCTCTGTTGTAGAAAACCAGCTGTCCTGAAAGTATTTTTATGTTACGTGACTAAGGACGGCTACTATTGGCATTGTGTTCGAATGGGGGCTGGTTGCGCCTGTTTTCCTGTACACAAGATGAATCAGAATTTAACTGTGTCGTATGCTTGAATATTGCTTGATCATCATTTGTAATCTAGAAGTTATGGTCCCAATGCTCCTGACCTCGAATATAAATTGCCCTTCCCCTGTTCTTATTTAATAAGGTGCATTTTAACTCTGTGACTCAACCGCCAGAGTAGCCGAGAGCTCTAATGCGCTGTTTCCTGTACAAAATGCCGGCTAGCCTGGATGTGGTTTTTTAGGCGGTTTTCCACATCCTGCTAGGTGAATACCGGGCTGGTCACCACGTTCACCCTCGGTTACACGAACACAGACATTTGAACACGTTCGCAGTATTTCATGGCCTACACTACACCCAGACAGATGATGACAGGTGGGAACTTACGTCCGGGGGGGTTCGGGGTGGCGGTATCCAGCCACCCTCTGCAACTAACGCTGCCAAATCCGTAATAACACGGCCGACCCCGCGTTGACGCGGAACAAGACCGAAAGATAGAAAAATTTTAACTGTGTGACTCATTGTTGGCTTATTTTGTTGCACAACATTAATAAAAATGGCAAAATGCAGGGACAGATTCCTGACTGGAAATATAGGAGAAAAGGTCCTGTGAGCATATGTCCTGGAAATGCATCGTTGCCACGCCAGATGGCGCTGACGAAAGGAAGTTCCTGTGACCACGTGCGGCGTGTTTCTTGTGTGTAGCAATCTGTGTGATTGGCGCGGCGTACTGTGAGCAACAGGATGGTCCGGTACTCATGCCGGGAAAAGCATATGGGAACGACCAAGAGGCAGCACGGCTGTATCAAAATGAGTACCCTCACAGACACATTTCAAATCCTTTTTGAGTCTTTGGCGACCGACGAACGTCCAGGGAGGTGGAGGACTGTGCTTGCAGAATGTGTGGAGGACCGGATTCTACAGGATATTAAGACGAATCCTAAGACAAGGTCAAGGAAAGTGTCCCGCCAACATGGAGTAGGCCAAAGTACGGTATTTGTATCTCGCATGACAGCCGCTACTATCCCTGTCACCTCCAAATCCCATGGAGGACACTTTGAACACGTGACGTGAATTCGATGCAGCTATGCAGTATGTTCCTGGACGATTTGTTATCGTGGCACGCATTTCCGGACACATGTTCATAGGACATTTTTTCCTACATTTCCTGTCAGGAATCCGTTCCTGTATGTCAATCTTATTAATATTCACCCTATACAGGGTGTTACAAAAGGTACAGCCAAACTTTCATGAAACATTCCTCACACACAAATAAAGAAAAGATGTTATGTGGATATGTGTCCGGAAACGCTTAATTTCCATGTTAGAGCTCATTTTAGTTTCGTCAGTATGTTCTGTACTTCCTCGATTCACCGCCATTTGGCCCAATTGAAGGAACGTAATGTTGACTTCGGTGTTTATGTTGACATGCGACTCATTGCTCTACAGTACTAGCATCAAGCACATCAGTACGTGGTTTTGCAGTCAGTGCAATGTTTATAAATCCGGAGTTGGCAGATGCCCATTTGATGTATGGATTAGCACGGGGCAATAGCCGTGGCGCGGTACGTTTGTATCGAGACAGATTTCCAGAACGAAGGTGTCCCGACAGGAAGACGTTCGGAGCAATTGATCGGCGTCTTAGGGAGCACGGAACATTCCAGCCTATGACTCGCGACTGGGGAAGACCTAGAACGACGAGGATACCTGCAATGGACGAGGCAATTCTTCGTGCAGTTGACGATAACCCTGATGTCAGCGTCAGAGAAGTTGCTGCTGTACAAGGTAACGTTGACCACGTCACTGTATGGAGAGTGCTACCGGAGAACCAGTTGTTTCCGTACCATATACAGCGTGTGCAGGCACTATCAGCAACTGATTGGCCTCCATGGGTACACTTCTGCGAATGGTACATCCAACAATGTGTCAATCCTCATTTCAGTGCAAATGTTCTCTTTACGGATGAGGTTTCATTCCAACGTGATCAAATTGTATGTTTTCACAATCAACATTTGTGGGCTGACGAGAATCCGCACGCAATTGTGCAATCACGTCTCAACACAGATTTTCTGTGAACGTTTGGGCAGGCATTGTTGGTGATGTCTTGATTGGGCCCCTTGTTCTTCCACCTACGCTCAATGGAGCACGTTATCATGATTTCATACGGGATACTCCACCTGTGCTGCTAGAACATGTGCCTTTACAAGTACGACACAATATGTGGTTCATGCACGATGGAGCTCCTGCACATTTCAGTCGAAGTGTTCGTACGCTTCTCAACAACAGATTCGGTGACCGATGGATTGGTAGAGGCGGACCAATTCCATGGCCTCCACGCTCTCCTGTCCCCAACCCTCTTGACTTTCATTTATGGGGGCATTTGAAAGCTCTTGTCTACGCAACCCCGGTACCAAATGTACAGACCCTTCCTGCTCGTGTTGTGGGCGGCTGTGATACAATACGGCATTCTCCAGGGCTGCATCAGCGCATCAGGGATTCCATGCGACGGAGGGTGGATGCATGTATCCTGGCTAACGGAGGACATTTTGAACATTTCCTGTAACAAAGTGTTTGAAGTCACGCTGGTACGTTCTGTTGCTGTGTGTTTCCATTCCATGATTAATGTGATTTGAAGAGAAGTAATAAAATGAGCTCTAACATGGAAAGTAAGCGTTTCCGGACACATGTCCACATAACATATTTTCTTTCTTTGTGTGTGAGGAATGTTTCCTGAAAGTTTGGCCGTACCTTTTTGTAACACCCTGTAAACAGCTTTAAGGTTTAAATATATCTTATAATCCTTCGGTTATTAAAGAAATGGATAATTCAATATCTAACAACAACTGTGAATAAACTCTGTGCTCACATTCATCTAAAACAGATTGCTGATTAGTACATGTTACGCGAGTAGATGACGTATGTGTTGAAAATAATTGGTTCCATCCGCGGCATCTCGAGCAGGACATATCTGGTGTGGATAGAGGAGAGAGAGGAAATTTGTCGCGCTCCAAATATGGGTTCATAACTGAAGAAGACCCACACGAGGACTGCGTTAAAATTTCAGCTTTAATCACGGCAGCCCGTGGCTGGCAAACACCTGCACTCGATCAGCGTGGTCAATGGCTGCAGGACGTCTCTTAGCCGACGCTGGCTGCCGACGAGTACAAATATTTTGACGAGTCCCCTGCGGACAACGCCGAAAACACACACACACGCAGTGTAGTGGGCACATTGGTCGCTGTGGACGTCATCATGCGACGTGATTGAGTGCGATATTGGAGCGGTGGCGATTTGGCCACAACGGCGCCACCAGCCGTGTTCCCGGCACCAGCCCAGCCGCCTGCCCCCCCCCCCTCCCCCTCACCACACAGCCCCACCCTCCCACGGAGAGACAAACCGACCACTGGCCGCCGCCGTCAAACACGACGGCTGCGGGGGACGTGCCAAATCGGACGGTTCCGCTGATAGATGGCTATTTGCCGACTGCCGGAGCGGCGCGTTTGGCGAAAAATGGACGCGGCTTTGTCGCGCACCCTGCCGCAGATATATTAACTGCGCGGCAGGGGGGGTACGTGCTCGCCGGCTCCGCTTTCGGAAACGTAATTTGCATTATTCATCACCCACACACAAAACGGCTGTATTTATTTTGGATCGGGGACTGAAACGTAATTACCCACTCGGCTCGAGGCTGACTTCCGTCCAGAGGATGAGGAGCTTGCAGTGGTGGCGTAGCAGTTGATCTCGAATGCATTGAGCATCATCCGCCCCCCCCACCCCCCCCACCCCCCCCACCCCCCTTACAAAGCCTTTCTCCGTTAAACTTCAGCCTTTGTCTGGGTAAAGTAACAGGGTATCAATAAAGTCTCCTGGCAATTTCAAATAGAAATATTACAGAAACAATTGGTAAGATGTATTCGTCCTGTTTGTACTGTGCACTCAGTTGTTATCAGAGTTTTTTTTATTATCACAATCTATTTGTGTGTTACGGTAGGTGCATTTTTGCTGGATGAGTTACTGTGAAACGAACTTTCTACAAAATATCTGCTGCTGAAGTGAAGGCACAGGTTGTTTATGTTGTGTTGGCAGAAGAGCCAAGACCTTGTTACTATTTGAGGCCGAAATGCACGCGTTTTAGCTCACGCAGGCTGGCGTGAGGACGAAAGAACTATACTGACGTGAGGTCTGGAACATGACATTAGAATTCAGAAAGAGGACGTAATTAGTTTGATACTTAACTTTAATATATTAACGATGAACGTCGCTCTTGACGGTCCATGAGTCACAATATTATCTGTTCAGAATTATAGTAACTGAATATGGCGCCTTGCTAGGTCGTAGCAAATGATGTAGCTGAAGGCTATGCTAAACTGTCGTCTCTGCAAATAAGAGCGTATGTAGTCAGTGAACCATTGCTAGTAAAGTCGGTTGTACAACTGGGGCGAGTGCTAGGGTGTCTCTATAGACTAGACCTGCCGTGTGGCGGCGCTCGGTCTGCAATCACTGATAGTGGCGACACGCGGGTCCGACGTATACTAACGGACCGCGGCCGATTTAAAAGCTACCACCTAGCAAGTGTGGTGTCTGACGGTGACAACACAGTTTATCTGAAAGAAAATCGGACTTCCAGACTGAGAGAAGCTTCAGATCTAAGTATGCAAGGTGTCCAGCATAGCGTCCATAAATCTGCGCTTGGCACAAGAAATTTATGGACAAAGGGACAGAGTTCGATAAAGGAAGAGTGGATGGCCTAGAACATTTATGGAAAACACCGATCGCGTAACATAAGCTTTCGACCCTTCTCTCAGATAATTTACCAGCACTGCTGCCAGATCGTTTCAGATGCCACGTTAAACGTTACTACATTTTTGCCATAATCACTGTAGCAAACTGATATGGAAGTGTCAACATCATCAGTAATGCTGTCAGTTAGGTCCTCACTTTTTGTTCGTTAGACGTATCTTCAACATATCTAGTAACGTTACTAGACTGCTTGGTGAAGTAGGTAGCCAGAGAACTTGGACACTCCTAGCCAATCCACAGTAGCCAATCCACCGTTTCATTCAGGAAGTCGCAAACACGTAGTTCGGAATGGCTCTGAGCACTATGCGACTTAACTTCTGAGGTCATCAGTCGCCTAGAACTTACAACTAATTAAACCTAACTAACCTTATGACATCACACACATCCATGCCCGAGGCAGGATTCGAACCTGCGACTGTAGCGGTCACGCGGGTCCAGACTGAAGCGCCTTTAACCGCACGGCCACACCGGCCGGCGTAGTTCGGAATGTCGTGGTGTACCAGCTTGCTGGAGTTTGTTTATTAAGGGTCATGTATTTGTGGTTCCACATTATCTCTAAAAAGTTCTTGTTACTGATGTTCTGCTGAAGAAAAATGGACCCTTTTGCGATTATGCATGGTCCACGCTAAACAATTCGCAGTATGACGCTGAAGGTCCCCACTTACATGCAGTTTTCTCATCCCAAGATTCTGACACTGTGCATGTACAGTTTCTCCGATAAGCGAACAGGTTGCTTCATCACCGACAGTTATTCATGTGAGGAATGTTTCATCCGTTCATTCTAGTCCCTGTAACAAACGCGCGTACAGCCGTAAATTTTGCTATAAAATTTTGTGGGCTCTTTAACGTGGTACCTGTAACGTTCTAGCAGCAGTGCAGATATATTACCTGGCAGAAAGATCGAAAGTATGTGTTACATGTTGTGTGCTTCGTGGAACTTTTGCCCTGTAGAGGCGCATTTATTTGGACAGAAAGACTTAAATATCTAAGAAAACTGTCATTGCTGAGCGTCTAAAAAAGGTATGGTCAAGAAGTATCATGTACGGAACAAGGTATGAATGATACATAATGAGTACATACAACATAAAGCTGCTAACGTATTAGGAGACTTCCCATATACACTGAAGCTCCAAAGAAACTGGTGTAGGCATGCGTTTTCAAATACAGAGATATGTAAACAGACAGAACACGGCGCTGATGTCGGCAACGCCTATATAATACAACAAGTGACTCGTAGAGTTGTTAGATCGTCTACTGCTACTACAATGGCAGGCTATCAAGATTTAAATGAGTTTGAACGTGTTGTTATACTCAGCGCACGAGCGATGGGACACAGCATCTCCAAGATAGCGATGAAGTGGGGATTTTCCATTACGACGATTTCACGAGTGTGCCTTGAATAGCAGGAATCTGGTAAAACATCAAATCTCTGTCATCGCTGCGGCCGGAAGAAGATCCTGCAAGAACGGGACCTACGACTGAATAGAATCGTTCAACGTGGCAGAAGTGAAACTCTTCCACAAATTGCTGCAGATTTCAATTCTGGGTCATCAGCAAGAGTCAGCGTGCGAGCCATTAAACGAAACGTCATCGATGTGGGCTTTCGGAGCCGGAGGAGCTCTCGTGTTCCTTTGACGACTGCACAACGCAAAGCTTTACGCCTCTCCTGGGTCCGTCATCACCGATATTGGACTCTCTATAAATTCATGGACCCTGCATGTCACCAGGGGATTGTTCAAGCAGGTGGAGGCTCTGTAATGGTGTGGAGCGTGTGCAGTTTGAATGATATGGGACCCCATGTACGTCTAGATATGACTGACAGGTGACACGTACGTAAGCATCTTGTCTGCTCATCTGCGTCCATTTATGTCTATTGTGCATTCCGACGGACTTGGGCAATTCCAGCAGGATAATGCGACATCCCACACGCCCGGAATTGCTACAGAGTGGCTTCAGGAACACTCTTCTGAGTTTAAACACTTCTGCGACCACCAAACTCTCCAGACATGAACAGTATTGAGCAAGAATGAGATTTTCACTTTGCAGCGGAGTGTGCGCTGATATGAAACTTCCTGGCAGATTAAAACTGTGTGCCCGACCGAGACTCGAACTCGGGACCTTTGCCTTTCGCGGGCAACCAGATTCTGTGGCTCTCCAGTGTAGCTTTGCATGGAAAAGTAAGTAGTGAATAACAGTTACTATAAGATGTAACTGCATGATTATCTACACCTTTGAAACAATAACAAGGAGAAATATGGAGAAAGTTATTCTGGACTATAAAACATAACTTCTAATCTCCCCATCGTATTCCTTCTTTATTAAAAAGTTACATGTATATTTTATTTTACCACACACACAAAAATTTTAAGCAGATGAAAACAGTTCTCCCTAAAGCCATATAAACACGAAAAAAGTCGACAGAGGAAAGCGCAGCTGTAAACACACGCGCAGTACATACGCATAAAAAGATTGTAAAACCGCAACATTTATGTAGCGGAATATGTGCTCAAATGTCGATGACGTACTGGGCTTTAACGAACAAGCAAATACAGTTCCATCAAAACAGATACTCAAAATGGTAAGTACAATAAACTGTTGAAGCCCTCAGTAGCTGGTGAGCTATAAAACCAATTATTAACAAAAAATATGAGATTATCATCGAAAGAGGTAATACTGAAAAATATTCAGAACTATTTTACCATTTGCTTCTGTAAAGAAATGTTGTTGTTACTGCGGTTTTCGGTTCGAAGACTGGTCTAATGCAGCTCTCCACTCTTGTCTGTCCTGTACATGCCTCTTCATTCCCGAATAACTACTGCAACCCACATCCATATAATCCTGCTTACTGTATTCAAGCCTCGGTCTCCCTGCAGACTTTTTACCACCCACACTTCCCTCCATTGTGAAATTATTATTTTTTGATGCTTCCACTCTTTTACTCAGTTTGTGCTATGAGTTTCTTTTTTTGTATTGCTTTTCAGTAGCTATCTCGTCATTAATTACTCCATCTACTCATGTCTTCAGCATTCGTCTGTAACACAGTGTGTTGTCCACACTTCGCTTCCGAACGAAGCTACAATCCATACCGATAGCTTGAGAAAACGCCTCATAATATATCTAAGATTTAAATCTGTATTAGACCTTAACAAATTCCCATTTTTCTGAAGCGATTTTCTTGCTACACCCAGTCTGAATTTACTACCCTCTCGAAGTCATCCATATTCAGTTATTTTACTGCCAAAATAGCAAAACTCAGCTATTATTTTTATTTCCTGATTTCCTAATGCAATTCCCTCAGCATCATCCGAGTTAATTTGTCTACACTCCATTACCGTTCTTTCACTTTTGTTTATGTTCATCACACAACCTTTTTTCAAGACCTTTCCATTCTGCTCGACTGCTTTTCCAAGTCCTAACTCTTTTTTTTTTTTTTTTTTGCTTGTCCCTGAGTTTCAATTCGATTGGCAAATATGTTTTTGATTTCCTTTGCTGCTTGATCAATGTACAGGGCAAACCACATCGTCGATAGGCTGCAAACTTGTCTTCGTCCGTTCTGAGCCACTGCTTCCCTTTCATGTCCTTCGACGGTTATATAAGCTCTCTTGAATGTTATGTCGTAGGGACAATGTTGACTCGTGTTTTCCCACATTTTACTGGAACATAAATTGATCTCACCAAAGGTATATTTCTACTAGTTTTTTCCATTCTTCCATAAATAGCCGTGACTTATTAAACTGAGGACTAGTTAGTGTTTACTGTTAGTATTTACTACCATCAGAAACTGTGTTCAGTGGAATTTAGATTACTACGCTCTTATTGAAGTCTGAGGTCATTTAGCCTTTCTCACACATCTTGCACCCCAGTGGAATAATTTTATTTTGCTAGATCTCAATAACTACGACGTAACATCGTCTACTCAAATTGCCTTGTTTCTTCGACTTCGCTTTTTCAGTACACTAACAAATTATTCTCCCAGTGTCATATCTGCCATTTGATCTCTATTCACTTCCTCTTCCCGTTCTGTAATATTGCGCGTTACACTCACGATGCAGCTTACTTTTCACGTGATTTATTACGTATGCCGATAGGAGGGAAGCATTTGGTTTACTGGTGTCTGGAGATGACGAAACAATAGCAAGAAAACTGTTGACTTTTTTGGAGCCTCACGACTCCTGGTCAATTTGACTGGACGAAAGTTGTAATGTGTGAGTGGCTTGTACCATTGGTTCCGCCATCAAATAGCTGTTTTTACGCCATCCACTGTTTTATTAGTTCCATTAGAGTATTACGATGGTACGACGAAATATACTGGAGATTTTATGTGAAATTTTTTATAGCTCTGGCTGCCTTTACCTTTCGTTTTAACAAGACTAAAGGGAGGAAGGGGTCAGTGCCTTAATGGAAACTGCAACAAATTCTTCTACTGAGCTAAACAAATAATTACATCCAACGTCAACGATGAATTATTGGATATATTCGAATATATCTTCCTCGACAATTTTTAGCAATTAAAGCTCTACTAACGTGGATATTATACTCTGCTAGTTTAACACATTTACTTTCCCTTCACCTTGTAATTTTTCACATTGCCCGTCTATTGTTCGGTGAAGTACCATAATTGTTATCATGTGAAACACACTACGAAGATACTAATAATGAGCTAAATAGATGGTTACTAAAAGATACCACGCTTTAAGGGGGGACAGTAAAATGAAAAACATGAAAATATGAAAAAAATATTGATTATTATGATGGTTTTAAGTATGCTTTGTGCAAAAATAAAAGTAATTTGCACCAAACCCCCATCGAAGGTTCTAATCGTCAGCTTAAATGGCACCTTGCAGAATGAGACAAGTCTACTTTTTGCACTATATCTTCTCTTGCCACACTGAGTGACCGCGCGCTTAGAGGTGCCGTCACTGACTGCGTGGCCCCTCCCGCCGGAGGTTCGAGTCATCCCTCGGGCATGGGTGTGTGTGTTGTTCTTAGCATAGTTTAGTTTAAGTTAGTTTAAATAGTGTGTATGTCTAGGGACCGATGACTTCTGCAGTTTGGTCCCTTAAGAACTCTCACACATATGAACATTTCTTCTCTTGCTATTGCCTTTGAATTCATAAGCTCAGAGACATTTTTTATTCCCATTCGTCTGTACTTTTAGCTATTGGCTACACTGTTTGTTGTCTTGCATTCTGTTGTTTCCTACAGTAATAACGTAACATGTGTGTTTTATGCTTCTGAGAAGAAGAAAAAAACAACTAGGGTCGCCGCTAAAGTTTCCAAGAAACGTTCTGAAGAACGTGAAAGAAAGAAAACAGATGATATAAACATTATAAATACACAAAAGATTGATAATGTTTTATCTGGTGATGACGGTATACATTATGTGTTACGTGATACTTCTTTTTCTATGGAATACAAAGCAATTGGGAGTATCTACGCTTAGAGCTCTTCTACGAGGAAAGTTTTTTCCAGTCCTTCTACATACAGTGATGATGCAGAACACACTGAAACTGGGACAGGAATGTTATACTAGACAGTAATGTAGTTTGAGAAGCTAGAAGTTCTTTTTAGAACGCAAAAAAGCAGGACACTGTAAGTGCATTAAAACTTTAATGTCAATTTCCAGAAACTCTTTTTGTATACCCTAATATACCTTACACCTTTACTGAAACCAGCAATGAAATTTTAAAAGTCAGTTGTCTCATTACATATACGTAAATAATTACTTTTTTGGTATTATAAAAGACCCCATGACCAGTTTACTTTGCGCAAAAAGCGGTTCATTACTTAAAAAGAAATTCAAGGTTACCATTTTACAGCATTATTTTGAAAAAAAATGTGTCGATCTGCTAACAAAAAGTGTTAATCAACATGAAAAAATCTTCAGTTCTCTATTGTTATTACTTCCTGAGAAAAGGTACGCTGGAAGTGGTCAATTCAATACGGTGGGACAGGGGGTACATTCTTCGCTCATGCAGATTTGAAGAGTTTTGCTCTCCGTATTTTGTTTTCCTCTCCTGGTCCTCTACTACTCCGCCGGCGGAAGTGGCCGTGCGGTTCTAAGCGCTGCAGTCTGGAACCGCAGACCGCTACGGTCGCAGGTTCGAATCCTGCCTAGGGCATGGATGTGTGTGATGTCCTTAGGTTAGATAGGTTTAAGTAGTTCTAGGAGAGTAATGACCTCAGAAGTTAAGTCCCATAGTGCTCAGAACCATTTGAACCATTTTTTTACCTCTACTACTCCGTCTTTTGTCATTCCGCCATTTCGTTACTGAGAATCTCACACCTGTCAAAGTATTATCTTTTACCTAACTACATTTTCTTTGTGTGTGTGTGTGTGTGTGTGTGTGTGTGCATGTGTGCGTGTGTGTGTGCGTGTGCGTGTTTTCGTGTGTGTGTGCGTGTGCGTGTGTGTGCGTGCGTGCGTGCGAGCGTTCGTGCGTCCACGTGTATGTGCACGTGCGCATGGCCGCTCGCATCTGCTATTGGCTGAGTAAACAATAACATTGCCGGGGAGTGGTGAGCCCCGGGGACGCCGCCAGCGGCAAGGTCGCGGGTGGCGGCTTTGCGTGTCATGGGGGCGCGCCGTGCCCCCGGGCTGGCGCCGAGATTCGTGGCGCTGGTGGCGCGACACTAGTGGCGCTGTCAAAACTTGGCTGCGGCGCCGCTGCGCGCTCCCGCGGGGCTTATGCAAATGAAGCGCGCGCCCACGAGCCGCACGCAACCTCGCCCGGCCTCGCCACGGCGAGGACAGGGCGCCCGACAAACGGAGGTCGTAGGGCCGGGCCCCTCGCATTCTTGGCCACATTTACATGGTGCCTCCGCTGCACTCCACTGTCTCCGCATCTGTTTCCTGTATACAAATACACTGAAGGGAAGTGGAAAGGGTTACTGCATGAACCACCTGTCCGATATTTATCAAACTTTGTTCAGATATCTCTGTAGGTGCATGGTCGGTGTAGATGAGTGACGTGAGGGGTTCAGTTCCCAGTATCACCACGGATTGTATTTTGGTGAAATAAATGGAATGGGGTCCATTCTCTCTCGTGATGCCGAGTGAGGAGCTACTCGAATGAGGAAAAGCTGCAACAATTTTTGGAAAGCCGACAAAGGCAGGGAAAGCCAGTGCTGACCAGTGAGGCTTCGTAACGGGTCCGCATGACGCGATATCGTAGGACGGATGATGTCACAGGAGTGGATCGGCACCATGCGGTCCTCTGGACCTGACCTCTCAGGTCTCTGCAAAGATGTTCGTCCCATAAAGCGTATTAAGTGAGTAAACTTTCATGTTCACACTGAAGTCGGCCATCAACAAGTGATTACACTGAGCCTTGGAGGCAAACAGCCTGCGAAACCCATCTTAAGGAATTCTTTGCTCTGCGTGAAACAGATGTATGTGACTGCAGGTGGGAGGCTGGCATGAAGTGTACATCGCATCGAATCCCAGACATGACATGGACTAGGAATGTCAAGGATCAGTAATGCGGTGTCGCTCGAATGACGTGGTCCCAAGTCATAGTTGGAACCTCCCGATGGGACCACAAGTAAGGACAGTCGCAATATGACGACGCAACGATTGAGAGACATCGGTGCAGACAAGTTCTCGCGAGTTTCCACACGCGGCCGCTGTCAAAAAACGGCTCTAAGCACTATGGGACTTAACAAAATGATGCAAATGGCTCTGAGCCCTATGGGACTTAACATCTGAGGTCATCAGCCCCCTAGACTCAGAACTACTTAAACCTAACTAACCTAAGGACATCACACACATCTATGACCAAGGCAGACTGGCTCTGAGCACTATGCGACTTAACTTCTGAGGTCATCAGTCGCCTATAACTTAGAACTAATTAAACCTAACTAACCTAAGGACATCACACACATCCATGCCCGAGGCAGGATTCGAACCTGCGACCGTAGCGGTCCCTCGGCTCCAGACTGTAGCGCCCAGAACCTCACGGCCACTCCGGCCGGCACCAAGGCAGGATTCGAACCTGCCACCGTAACAGCAGCGCTGTTCCGGAATGAAGCCGGCGGTTGCTGTCGATTATCACGTACATCTGAGCTCAACGCCCCCACACCACTCTACAATCATCGTCTTCCTTCAGATTCAAAAGCGCGAGTTCTATTACAAGTATCGAAGTTAATGGTCAACTGTGCATAGAGAGATGAGACTATCGTTCTGTACAGTATCAAGTGAAAAGTTTCAGTGTTCAGCCACAGTAACTAGAGCACGGAAATTCCTGTGGACATGAATTATTTCCAAAGTAAGTATTTTATACTGTTCAAGTCTTAGAAAGTGATCTACTCTTTTGTGTGTATTTTAGTATCTGATGAGAGCCTGAGAAAAAAATGGGCTTGCTATGACACACTACAGTGCCGGCGCGAAGTTCTCAACTAGTTTAATCATACGGCACTATACTTCAATTCCTCAAGACCTTTGTTACGTGGACTTAGATGAGCTTTCTTGCAATACCATACCATTTGGTATCTTGGTTATTAAGGGTGTGAAAATAGGCTTTACCACTCTTGCCACACACTGGTGTGCATACATATTGCCTTCAACAATTACCAACGCCATGGTGACAGGAGAATCGCTACTTCCTGTGACCTCTTCGTGTCTTCTGTTCCCCAGAGCTACAATCAAAGTTCAAGGCTGAAGTATTCCACTTGACTCATGGACTTCGTCATGAAAGTCTCTGTTGTATACCGTCGGTGGCAAAATACATGTGACAAATCGTGATCTCAATACAGTTTCCCGTATTCTGGTAGCGTCGGTTCATGATAACACTCTGCCTGTAACATCTGCAAGGATTGAGCTAAGTCACTATATCCCACATAAGCGCGCGCGCGCTAACTCACACACATACATCATTTCTGTCATACCAGTACGTGGCTCAGTTCTTAGTCATTCATCTTTCGTTTGCGTTAAAAACTGTTACTGAAGGTTGTTCTAGAACACTTCTTGTTAGGAAACGAACCCTTTATATTGTAACTCCTGTTTGTGTCTCAAATAAGACATAAATAGTGTACAGTATAATATTGCCATTTTCTCCGAAATATATTTGCAAGAAAACAACACACTGCAACGCTTATTACAATGGAAAAAAATATTGGGAATAGTTCAGTTAACAATAAAAAATGAACTACAATACACAGTATACAATTGACAGTGTATCAGCTTTACTGATTTTCCTCGAACTCCCGATTTTTCAGGAAATGTTCTGTACGAAAATTCTCAGAATCTGTTTCAGTGATCACTACAGAAAATTGTAACTTACAGAAAGTACGCAAAAAATAAACACGTGATGATATTCGATCTCTGCCTGCTTACTCAATGGAATGTGAATTTCAAGGACTGACGTAAGCAGACGAAAACTGTGGCCAACCACAAACCTACTACTTCAGCTACGAACACACGGAAGTGTTTACAATATTATCATATCCGTGGTTGCGAGCGACGGACTTGCGGATCTGTTATGGATGCCGATAGCATTTCTCTTATGCCTGCAGACCCCTTTCCACTACGGCTGCAGTTGCGATCATAGCCGGGTTTGAAGATGGTGGTGTCCAAGCCCAGATATTTGTCGCTGTCCGCCATTCGATTTCTCGTTTCTTGTCTACTTTCCACGTTTTTGGTTCCCATATATTTATTATTGACCTACAAAATTAAGATTCCATATTATAAAAAAATGTAATCGATTATGGAATTACTTAAAATAAACACGTCATGGACTCTCTACTTACAAATTATCTCTTTGCTTACAGTTATTACGGTCCTGTAGAAAGGAATACTATATCGGAGCGAGGGAACGGATACGGTAATCTTACGTGATGGATGAGAAGGGTGTATGTATCAGGGAAACCCAATGCCCCTTTTCACCTTAGAATAATGGCGAAACAAATTAGTTTATTCACAGAAGAAAACAATGTTTATGTGAAATCATGATTATGAACATCAACACTGAAAGTTACTATTAAGCCGGTCCACTATCAGGTCAACGCCATTAATTATGTTCACCATTTGATTTTCAGTGTGCAGTGCATATATTGCGTTAAGTCTTCCTTGCAAAGCAGTGTCCCTTATAATAAAAAAACGACCTTTTTTTGTGAACAAGTGGGTGCCATCAAGTATTTTAGCTGTTACAGTTTTTTGCTATTTCCGATAAATAGCTCAATTCCTACTTCTCTTCATTAGTCTTCTCATCTTGTTCGATACACTGCATAGAAAGATACATCGAACAAACGTTGTGAAAACCGTTGACAAAATAATGTCAATTTGTATATGAATAGTCACAAAACGCAGCTATCCTGCGACATTAATAACTATACAGCGGTATTGCCAGTTGTCTGCTTCAAGTTAATAATGATCCTAACACTAAGCTAGCGAAAGTGCTGCACATTTAGGGCAGCCAATACAGGACACCTATGACAACTCCAATTTTTTACGACGAGCAAGCTTTTGTTTCATTACGTGGAGGGCATGCATAATGTAACGTACGAACCTACGTTTATCATTTTAGTGCAAATACTGTATTATGAACTTTGAATGGAGGTATTACTGCGTATGTGTACAGACTTACAAAACATTCAAAATATTAAATATTGAACATCAATACTTATTCGTAGGAGCGTCTTGCTAATCCTGATATTTATCTGTTGCTTTTCCTTTGGTTCACCGTTTGATGATGATGATGATGTTTGGTTTGTGGGGCGCTCAACTGCGTGGTTATCAGCGCCCGTACAATTACCCAATCTTTGCTCAGTCCAATTTCGCCACTTTCCTGGATGATGATGAAATGATGAGGACAACACAAACACCCAGTCATCTCGAGGCAGGTGAAACTCCCTGACCCCGCCGGGAATCGAACCCGGGACCCCGTGCTCGGGAAGCGAGAACGCTACCGCGAGACCACGAGCGGCGGACTGGTTCACCGTTTCTTGCCATTTTTAACAATTCGAAAAAATTCATAACATCTCTCTTCTAAGTGACTTTCCCTTTTTTAAATTTGCAGTTTCAGTGCCGTACTGTGGTAAAAAGTGACAATTTTTACCTTATTTATAGCGAAATGTAGTTAGAAGCAGGCAACTAGCTAGATTCAGTAAAGTACTTATAATTTAATCCACTGATTCAGTTGACAACGAGTGTGTAGCCCATCGAAACACGTCGTGCGAGAGAACCTACACTCTACGGGTAATTTGAAGCGCCCTTAGTATTGGCTACGCTAAATACTATCGCAGCTTTTGAAAGTATTGGGTTGTTAAAGAACTGTTATATTTTAGTTTCTTTCACAAATGGCTTAGGCTAACATAGATAAATTGTCTTATAATAAATATCTAAAGTGATATGCTGTGCCGTGATTCCGAGAAACTTGGAATTACGGAAATTCGTACTTCAGTATATGGAGCAGAGCAGTGTTTTCCAAACAGTGTTCTGCAGAACTTTGGTGTCCTACGGGAAGTAAATAAATTCTCCAGAAAAAGCTGTTAGTAACACGAGATTGTTTCGACCGTTACAATGAAATAAGTTATTATTATGAATTTTTAATTTGGTTATGATTTCTGTGTTATTAGTTATGATTTAAGTTTGAAGTAATCACAAAATAAAACGAGTTTTTCTCATTTATTGTAAATTTTAATAACCTTCGAAATGAAGAAGGTATCCATCAAAGTATCGGGATTCTCGAAGTGTTACGTCTGAGAAAAAGTTTGGGAACACCTGGAGCAGAAATATTGTAACACAGATGTAATTTCGAAAAATGACACAACTCTGAAATAATGCCAAATGAGTTACACGAACAAGTGAAAGTAGAGCAAAAATATTAAATAACGTAATTTTAGTAGCCCGCACAAGGACTGTGCGGAATTAATGTATAACCGACAAATATAGGGAATCTCTTACAGTACGAGACGTACGACATCCCTACTTGCCTTCCTTGTTTCAAATTACAGGCAGTTTTTATTCTTTTTTTTTTAACTATGGCTTCAAAAACGCAAGCGCCGGTAGAGGTCTCTAAGTGCTCCTTTACTCTGCGCTGCCAGCGCCCAGGCTTACCTGGCGAATGCTTAAATCGGGTAGTGCTAGCGGCGCCTACAACTCGGCAGCCCGCTCGGCGCACAGTGGCTGTGGCGGACATCGCGCGTGGCGTTATTGTTGGTGGCTGAACTGAGCCCGCGACGATGGCGCGGCCGGCGCTCCGGAAGGAGGCCGCATTATGACGGCCCGCCGCCGGAAGGACGCGCCTGAATATTTATGTGCGCCGAAAACCGCGCCGGGCGCCAAGTGCGCTGCTGCAGCTGAGGCTGCGGATGCGACTACGACCACTGCTCTGCACCCACGATCCTGCGGTGCGGTTCGTGATCGAACACCTGCCGCATTCACTTCGGATTAATCTCTTCATTTCAGTTTATCTTCAACTATTAATGTTAAATAATCAATAAAATCCTTGTGGATTTGTGGCCGCATTGTCAGTAAATAAAACTACCGACGTTACGGTGACAGTTGCTAATGACCTTCTTCAGGATGTTTTTGTTTGTGCTGAATGAGAGAACTTTGTTTCTTATATACCTGCAGACGTGGTTGTTACCTGATAGGCTGTTGGCTGTGACAATCGTCGCGGAAGCCTACGTTTATAATGCTAAATAAACTGATGAGTCAGAGCACTGTGCCCACTCTCCGTTGAGAGTCTGAATGCCGCTTGACGGCGTAGCTCAAACATGACGCGGCAAGTACATAAACTTAACAGAGACAAATGGGAAATCCTTCCGGTGCCGATACGAGCCACAAATAGCGAATTCCGCTGACTTAAGAGACTCTGATAAAGGCCATATGCTTGGGAACGAGAGCCTTGGAAACTGTCTTAGGTATACAGGATGTAACGGGTATAAATGCAAGTATGTATATTGGTGATTGAGGACGGTGTACTAACAACATAACATCAGTATTTGCCGCATTTTCAGACTAATTATATATATATATATATATATATATATATATATATATATATATATATATATATATACTCCTGGAAATTGAAATAAGAACACCGTGAATTCATTGTCGCAGGAAGGGGAAACTTTATTGACACATTCCTGGGGTCAGATACATCACATGATCACACTGACAGAACCACAGGCACATAGACACAGGCAACAGAGCATGCACAATGTCGGCACTAATACAGTGTATATCCACCTTTCGCAGCAATGCAGGCTGCTATTCTCCCATGGAGACGATCGTAGAGATGCTGGATGTAGTCCTGTGGAACGGCTTGCCATGCCATTTCCACCTGGCGCCTCAGTTGGACCAGCGTTCGTGCTGGACGTGCAGACGGCGTGAGACGACGCTTCATCCAGTCCCAAACATGCTCAATGGGGGACAGATCCGGAGATCTTGCTGGCCAGGGTAGTTGACTTACACCTTCTAGAGCACGTTGGGTGGCACGGGATACATGCGGACGTGCATTGTCCTGTTGGAACAGCAAGTTCCCTTGCCGGTCTAGGAATGGTAGAACGATGGGTTCGATGACGGTTTGGATGTACCGTGCACTATTCAGTGTCCCCTCGACGATCACCAGTGGTGTACGGCCAGTGTAGGAGATCGCTCCCCACACCATGATGCCGGGTGTTGGCCCTGTGTGCCTCGGTCGTATGCAGTCCTGATTGTGGCGCTCACCTGCACGGCGCCAAACACGCATACGACCATCATTGGCACCAAGGCAGAAGCGACTCTCATCGCTGAAGACGACACGTCTCCATTCGTCCCTCCATTCACGCCTGTCGCGACACCACTGGAGGCGGGCTGCACGATGTTGGGGCGTGAGCGGAAGACGGCCTAACGGTGTGCGGGACCGTAGCCCAGCTTCATGGAGACGGTTGCGAATGGTCCTCGCCGATACCCCAGGAGCAACAGTGTCCCTAATTTGCTGGGAAGTGGCGGTGCGGTCCCCTACGGCACTGCGTAGGATCCTACGGTCTTGGCGTGCATCCGTGCGTCGCTGCGGTCCGGTCCCAGATCGACGGGCACGTGCACCTTCCGCCGACCACTGGCGACAACATCGATGTACTGTGGAGACCTCACGCCCCACGTGTTGAGCAATTCGGCGGTACGTCCACCCGGCCTCCCGCATGCCCACTATACGCCCTCGCTCAAAGTCCGTCAACTGCACATACGGTTCACGTCCACGCTGTCGCGGCATGCTACCAGTGTTAAAGACTGCGATGGAGCTCCGTATGCCACGGCAAACTGGCTGACACTGACGGCGGCGGTGCACAAATGCTGCGCAGCTAGCGCCATTCGACGGCCAACACCGCGGTTCCTGGTGTGTCCGCTGTGCCGTGCGAGTGATCATTGCTTGTACAGCCCTCTCGCAGTGTCCGGAGCAAGTATGGTGGGTCTGACACACCGGTGTCAATGTGTTCTTTTTTCCATTTCCAGGAGTGTACTTTATATACGTTAGACCCTATAAAAGGAAAGTGGTTGACGGACGTTGAAACCGTGAAATCATGAGTTCGCGACTAGATGCTAGTCATCCACGCCTCATTTTAGAACGAGGAAATCGAAGGCTTTTTCATTCTGTATAGTAGGGTAGGCAGCAGTTTGTGGTAGATCTAAAGGCAGAGTACAATGCTGGTGCATTGCTGGTGCCTCAGAGTACACTATTCAGTGCACATCGTTCAACACGGGGTTCCTCAGAAGACGAACCTCATGCATTCACATGTTGACCCAACAGTATCATCAAAATACGATTGCAGTTGGTACACCGTGGATCAATGGATATGTATACCCTGGTCAGATGAGTCATGTTTCTTGTTAAACTATGTACAGATGGTCACGTCAAGGTAAGCTGTCAACCGAGGCAAACGGTTGCTTGAAACATGCGCTGTACCATCTAGGCAGGGTGATGAGTTTGGGTGAGGGGTGTGTACTGTGGTTACTGTGGAAAGTTCATGTGGGCTCCCGTGGAGCCTGTGGTAGGAATCGAAGCTACCGTGAACATTACCGTGGTTGACTTGCATCCCTTCATGCTTGGTATCTTCCCCGATCCGATGACACCTTGCAGTGACACCTTCCGCAGGGTAACAATGCCAGAATCGTGATTCAATGGTTCGAAAAGCATGACAGTGAACTCACGTTAATGTCTTGACAACGAAATTCGTCTGGTCTGTACCCAATGGAACACATCTGGGATGCTATCGGATGCCAGGTCTGCGCCCACTAATCACCGGCCCTTAGTTTAAACTAATTGCATCACCTATTCCTAGAAGTCTAGTGCCACATACCTGACGAAATCTACCAATGACCTGGCAGATCCATGCCCCTCACAATCTCTGCTCTATTGCGTGGATCAACACTGTATTGGGCAGACAGTCATAATATTGTAGCTCATCCCCGAAAATATTAGTAAAACGGGAGGGAGCGTAGGATGGGAGTAGAGCGCTGTATGTTTGCGACTGAGGTGCTATGGGGCTGACAACTTATTTTTCACACTTCTTTTAAGATATTTCTTCGTTCTTTTCTCAAATTCCATGAACAGTTCCTCGAAGGTATCGCTTATTGGGAAGGAAGACGTCCCTTGAGCAAGCAAGGGGCCACAAGTGAGGACCTCTACCTGCAGGACCAGCGTGGCGTCTGTGGCAACGACTCCCATCTACTGCAGGAAGAGCAAGACGCATGGAAAGCGGAACTTTCTTGCTCCGTAGCAGATATCCGAATAAGCAACAACACCACTGTCCGGCGAAATTCAAAACCGCACTAAAAACAGTCGGTTCAGCTTTACCATCAAATAATCAGAGGAACATTAATAATGCAATGACCTCAATAAACGTTAAACATGAAAACTAAAGGGGCAGTGCATAAGAAACGAGATTCAGCCTGAAGCAGTGGTATATTTATCATCTTTGCGTATAGTCAATTAGCACCAGGGACGCCAGACATTAAAAATACTTTAAGTAGATCGCTCACTTTTAGCTAACTTTAAACAGCTTGGCGTCACTTATAAGTATGCCAGGAAGTCCTTATGATAAATTATCACTACGCTGAGCGACACTAGCCGTAGTTTAAACTAGTTCTTTAATTAAAGTTGGGGATGTAACCCCTTCGTAAGATCTAATCCCTTCAGAACCAAGCAGGTACAAGCGTAACAGTAAAATCCGCATTACAGCGGTAGCTATCATGATAAGCCACACCTCTGGGTAATTAATTACTACTGAATGACAATAATTCCCGGTGTAGGACTTAGCAGCGTAAGACACTAAGACGGCCACCGTGAAAGTGGGCCCCGGTGACAACTAACACGCGTCCGGTTTTCCTTACGCACTGCGTGGCCTCAGTTTAACAAATACGGGCAAGTCCGTAAAATAAGCAACACGGACAAATATAGACCACGCCCATAAAACCATCCACACGGAATTATGTTCTTAAGAGCACTCAAAACTCACGATGGCAATCCTGAAGCCACACGGCGATGAATAGGCCAGTAATACCGAAATCGCAGTGGGAACACTGACAACAAATACAGAGGAACACATAAAACGCACGTGTCGGTGACACAGTTTAACACCCCTATGCTCGTTCATTATCGTAACAAAAAATTAATAAAACACTTCAGTCAGATTTAAAGCTCTGTGAAACACGATTCTCGTTAACGCAAAGTCGTCGAACTACACAAGGTATCCGTCTAACGCACAGTGGTGCCTCCTGTCCTAATTCAGTCACTCCATATTCTATCAGAAAAACACAGGAGACATTCCGGGCGTCCTCCCGTACGCCATGCTAAATTTATCTGCTCATCAATAGACACTACTCGTATCATACCACTAACATACGGTATCAGTCTTATTTCAAAACAGCAAATTACGTAATTAAAGACACCAGAAAGACCAATATAAGCTACCGATCTTTCGCATAGTGGGATTGGCAAAACACACGATTCATGTGTGCTAAATCACAGGTCACACGTCACGGTGGAACACATTCCCAGTGGAACCACTCACTATGGAGCTATAGTTTACTGCATACTACGGGATTCATGATAGATCAGGAACACATACGCCATAAAAACACTACAAAACCACATTTTGACCACCATATTTTATGAGCCAATAATAAACCAAAACGACAGCAAAAAATTGAACAAACACTCTCGCTTCCAAATACATGTTATATGGCCCCTAACTGTAAGCATTTTTTGTTGCACATGACCGAATTCACTACATGAATGACGCAATCAGTATTGTATAAACCGAATGCACGAATTCAGTCGGATAGCGCAATCAAGCCAGCCGGCCGCTGTGACCGATCGGATCTAGGAGCTTCAGTCTGGAACCGCGCGACCGCTACCGTCGCAGGTTCGAATCCTGCCTGGTTGTGTGTGATGTCCTTAGGTTAGTTATGTTTCAGTAATTCTATGTTCTAGGGGACTGATAAGCTCAAGTCCCATAGTTTCCTCGAGGCATTTGAACCATTTGAAGCGAAAGCCATGTAATGTACTGCTGACAGTACCAAGCATCGGAAATAAATTTTCAAGGGCTAAACCTCGAGATATTTCTCATGGATGGCAAACGCAATATCTCATGAGAAATGGTACATCGCTCTGGAACGTTCACTGGTGTGAAACATGAGATCAACAAGTTTCAAAGGCTATACCTACTCGTGGCTCGCATACAAGAAAAATATCACGTATTCCTAATCAGTAATTATGCGCCTCTTGCTAAGTCACTCACAAGATAGAAAATGCAATTCAAACTGCGTGATTTCTGGTTTATTAGGAACACAAGGACACACTACAGTGATGGTGAAACCACGAAGACGTCAGCTTGCCCATCTGTTCAAAACACATCTGCACCTAAATACAACATTGAACTCCTCGGTGATACTACCAGGAAAACTTCACTGCAACTGCAATAGGCGGTCCATAATACTCGCTAGTTCATGAGAGAAGGCCATTCCTACCCGGCTACAGCTCAAGAAAACGGCCGCCAGCGAGCGTCAGACTGACAGACATCGCCGCGCACAATTTTTAAAATTCGCATAGGGCAGAATTGCACGGCACAATTAGGCAGCTGTTACTGTAAGAATTAAACTATCATTTGATGTTATACTGTTCCAAACCGAGCAGTTTCGGCTTTGTAGCCACTCTCAGTTGTAATGTTTAACCCTTTAAACGCATAATCTTGAATTACAGTCGAAGTATTCGTCTACGTCACACACATTTAATAGTACTCAATGTGTGCATCATAATCAACAACTAAGCATCAGCTTCATGGACTGAGGGTCTATGGCTTCTCACAGATCTAATGTTCAGGAAGGATGTCTATCATTACATTTTTCTGATTATGTGTAAACCTAGATTGCGTTCCAATTCGAGTTCGATAAATCATCATTTCGGTTCATTCTCTTACCATTCATCTGCTTTTCTTTATTGGGGAATGAAAATGTAGTTCCTTACTGATGTGCTACATGAAGGATTCATCCCTGAGACTGGCAGCCATACAATACAGCTGCAACAGCCAATGTTCTTGTTTCTTTAATAACTGAGTCAACAGAGTTTAGTTAAAACCTTTGTGAATGTTGTTGTTGTTGTTGTTGTCGTTTTTTTTCTTTTAACTGCAACCACAGTGCTACAAGCATATTAACCAATAGTTTGGGGACTAAATATTGAAGGATAAAAAAAGCCACCAGTTCGACTAATTCCAGAGTACTGAATGAGCTATGGAGTCTTAAGTCATTATCAACTAGACATGACAACACCCATCGGGCTTACTTACAAGTGCGCTGCTAGCATATAACTGGTCGGTGCATCTTATTCCACAGTGTAACAGAATTGCTTGGGAAACTTGAATTGTATTTATTTATCATGTGGCGTCTACAGAAGTAATCGATTTCATAGATTCAAATATAAAACATTTATCCTTTTAGAATTAGTCTGCTTTAGTAGAAACAAATACATATTATGAATAAAATGTAAAATATAGTGGATGTTTAACTGTGAATACAGTATTTAAACAATAATTAATTAAAAGCTAGTCTTTACAAGGCATTTCATTTTTAGTTGTAGTTTTGCTGCGCTGTGGTATCCAGTGGATTCAGCCAAACCATTGCTTCACTCGTTGATCTTCACACGTCCCTTAGAATTTCCTGTCTGAGCGCCACAGTAGCATTGTGGATTTTCAGTCATTTTCCACTTGAGAAGAACATAGCTTTCAACCAAGCGGCTCCGTGATTTCCAATGTGGAATCATTCCTGGAAATGGTTCTGCGGAATCTGTCTAGACCGTGTGGTTCTGGTTATGAAAAGATGCCCATTCTGATCTCCAATGTTCTTTCAAGTCTTAGGTGGGTGAAATGTTATTGCTTCCTAGATTTAAGCCTATTATGCCGTAAGCAGTTCAATGTGTTATTTATTGGCAGGTATTTTATGACAGGGTGTGGCTAATCTTGTTCCAGTCTTTAGTCACCTATAGTTGTCATCAAAGTTTAGGAGGGGTAATATTCGAGTAAACAGATAGTCATGAAAGAGACGTGGATTTGTAAGCGCGCTTTCTAGGTAAGACAATGCTGCACTCGTCAAACTTTGCTGTGTAAATTTCGAGAACCTGTATTTGAAGAAATTCACGGAAGATGGGAGATATTAGGACGTATAGAAATACACACGACTAAGTCCGTAGCTGAGCGGTTACCACCACTGATCGCCATAGTGGTGGACCCGCGTTCGATTCCATGTACTACTAGATATTTTTTTCTTGGTTGCAGGCCTGATGGGTGTGTGGCTTGCACTCAGATTAGTCTTTCGATTAGTTCCAAGGCCAAGAAAACCTACAACGACTGGGAGAGTGCTGTGCAGACGACGTGTCGCTTCATGCTACATCCGGTGATGCCATTGGCAGAGGCCTGGCCCGATTCGACCGTCACGTACAGAAGGAACTTTACCTTACAAGGACATATACACAGCCATTTTTTCCCTGGCTCTATACTAGAATGATGTAGGACAGAAGAAAAGCCATGCACTTTACAGTGGGTTTCGTAGTATGCAGGCTGTTTCCGTAAGAATGTGCAAAAATTTAACAAGACATAGAGGATACACCAGTGAACGATTTGAGGTAGGGAACCCGGGGTCGGAGTAGCCAGCTTAAGGAGACAATAAGAATAAAATCACGTTACTGTGAACTTTTTTAATACATTAGCTACAATTATCTTCAAATACACAATGGAGGTATCATTTGTAGCGCATCTAACAAAATGTGCTGTACCTGACGGCCATCAACATCAATGGAAGCATGACATAGGCGAACAAGATTCTGACACACCCTGGTGTGTTTCGAATCACGCCACAGGCAGCTACAATTCTGGCAACTAATTACATCTCCGTATCCACTGGGATCTCATAAACAAGTGACTTTAGATATTCTCATAGGAAATAATGAAGGGGATTCAGGACTGAAGGCCTCGAAGGCCGTGGAATAGTACTTCCTCTTCCAATCCAGCGTCCAAGAAATACAGCATTGGGATGGTTGTGGATATCCTCACTGAAATTAGGCGGTGCACTGCCATGTTGTATCCACATCCTCTCACGAACAGCCAAGGATACGTTCTCCAACAATTCAGACAGAGCTCTTTGCACGAACCTCAATTACAGTGTGACATTCAGGCGGCCAGGTAGAAGATATGGCCAAATGAGATTGTCTCCTACAATGCCGGCCAAAATTGTCATGTAAATAAACAGCACAGTACGTGTACACTCGTACACATGTTAATAGTAAATAAGCTGGAAAACAGTAATGCTAGACAAAGCGGAAGACAAGTGTAATTCCATATTACCTTAATCTGGCTTCTTCGACCCAAATCCGCTACCTCAAATTGTTCAGTGGCACATTCTCTATGATCCGTTACATTTTTGCACGATCTTACGAAACACCGTGTATTTTTTTAGATGTGGCTGTAGCTCTAGGGTTAGCGAACGTAACTGATTCTGATAGCAGCTCCTGCCTTCAGTACGTTATCAGTCAAAGGTATATGAATGAACGTTATCTTACTCGTTAACCCTAGGCCATCTAAGTCACTGTCCTTCTGTGTTAAGTAGTATATAACGTACAGTTAAGGAAGTTCGAGCAAACGGTGTGATTCACTACAGTTTGTAGAAAATACACTTAACTTGTATTGCATTCATATTCGTACAAGAGATCTCTCATCGCTTTAACGATAATTTTCTGAACTGTTGTCACCAAACCTTACACTATGCAAAATGTGCAGAAATGTTTTTGATTTTGAAATCCGTGGTTAACAGCACTTGTCCACTCGGTGACGTACTGCCGTACTAATTTGGACCAGCTGGCACCAGTAACACACGACTAAGTTTTAAAAAAAAGTAGCGAAAATGACAAGGGGTCACAGGGCAATCGAATTTTTGTAATTATATATATTATGGTTCGTGGAGCTCAGTGCTGAAATATACCTTTGCAAAATCAGTTCGATGCAGTTCTCAAAAATATTCGAGAAAATCGATTTTGGAGTTTCTCAACAGATGTAATATTCTAAATTAGTGTTCTTGTTGCAAGTGGCGTGGCTATGTGGTATAGTGCTCGTCTAATGCGAGGGGGCCTGTATTCCAATATCGGCGGAATCAAGTTTTTAAACAAAGATGTATTTCCTATGAGAATTTACGTAAGGTCTAAAATACAAAAGGATGCGAAAAAATTAATCTGCAACTTTTTAATGATAAAATTTTGATTAACGTTCTTTTAAATGATCGGTAATTAAGAATTTTTGTTTGCAATGGAAACGAGACTTCTGCGTGAATTATACCATTAGAAATAAGGAGACGGTACATGTTTCATAAACATGATAAAAAGATGTGTTAATTAGCGTATATTTGTTGAATTTTATATTTAATTGCTGTACGTAATCGAATGGAAAGGAAAAAAAAACGAAATAATGATAGAAATGAGACTTGATGTAGTGATTAGGTCTCGTGCGCTTTATACGTTCTAAGTTCCACGGAAATACTCATGGAAGATGCAACTTTATCTGAAGATTTGATTGTAATTGGAATCGAACCTGGGTCGCCACACAATAAACAATCACTCTACCACAAAGGCGTACTGCTCGCAGAAAAATATTTCATCGTATTAAACATCGCTGCAGAGATTCAAAGTTGATTTTCTCGTGAATTTTCGAGAGAATTTTCGGGAGAAGTATCATTCATTTCTGAACTTCACGTAGCATAAATACAAAAAAATTACAAAAATCCGAAATACTTGTGATCCTCTTGTAAGTTAATATTTTCTGGATTGTCTGTATCACACGTAGAATACTATAGAAAGTAAATTTTTCCGTCGGTGCAGAGAACTGATCAACATCCTCTATAACACATGTACCACATACTCGTGTGTATTCGTTGCAAAGACACAACAGACAGCAATCTAGAAAGACGATTACGGGTGACAGTGACTGAAATGCGAGCGACTAACAGCAGCTGCATTGTACTGCACTGACACTTTGAAAGCTTGGGAAAAAAAATGAAGCACCAGAGAGATTCTCTCGTTGCGGAAAAACAGCCGGGTGCTTTATTTTTTAGACTCCCTTTTAAAAGCTGAAATTTGTTTGTCATCGTGCTTCACACACTGCATTCTCATTATCTGTGGATTACCGTACAGAACTTCGCGTTTCGAGTGGCTGGTTAAAGCAGCTTCTGACTGGAGTTTGGGTTTCATCGGCTTGCTCTGTGCTGTGTCGCAGCACTGTTAAAAGTCCAATGATCAGCACGACACTTCACAGTCACAAAATTGCCTCTGTGTTTCATGTCGTTCTAACTTTTGTAGCGTATCGCACCAGCCAAGAGAATCATGTAGAGTATTTTTATCAAGAGGTGGGGGAGAAGACTGAAAGCTTTTGTCGCTTTTGTGAAGTAAGAAAAATTGTTAATCTTTTAATTCAGTGCAGTATATGTTTTCTGCATGCAGGATGAGAGTATTAATCTATAGTGTCCCCTGACATCCGAAGTTTTTATTGAAACTGAACATAAAATAAAAATTGTCAGCACCACGTAAATTTAGAACATTATATTTGGTAATTTTAGTACCAGTACTTCGGCGGGAGTCACTAAGGCACAAACCACTGAGGTACTATGAAGGAGATATGAAGTGAAAATAAAAAGAAGTAAATGTTCGTTAAGGCATTGATGGTAGCCCTTCCTCGACGGGGGAAGTTCGGCCGCCAGATGTATTTCAGTTGATGCCAGACTGGGCGACTTACGTGTCGATGATGAAGACAAGCCAGCACCCAGCCTCCGAGCAGAGAAAATCACTGCCACGGCAAGGAATCGAACCTGGGCAAACTGCATGGCAGTCAGAGCATTAAAAAGTGCAGATGCAATCTTATGGCATCTTACAGTTACGCATTGGATCAATTTTTTTCCTTTGGTTTTCTAAAATATTTAATGTGATCTCCTCTGAAGGCACGTTAAACTTACAGACTACAATCAAACACGCCCCACATCTTTTCGGCCATTTCTGAAATTACTATATTCACATATGTGGCTTTGCTGTTCATTCAGAGATGTTGGAAGCGGATGCACATAGATGGAATCCATAAGAGACAACATCTCAAGAAAAAAAAAGATGAAGAAAAGACACGCACTCAGACACACACGCACTCAGACACACACACACACACACACACACACACATACACACACACACACAAACAAGCCGGCCTGAGTGGCCGTGCGGTTCTAGGCGCTACAGTCTGGAGCCGAGCGACCGCTCCGGTCGCCGGTTCGAATCCTGCCTCGGGCATGGATGTGTGTGATGTCCTTAGGTTAGTTAGGTTTAATTAGTTCTAAGTTCTAGGGGACTGATGACCTCAGAAATTAAGTCGCATAGTGCTCAGAGACATTTGAAACATTTTTGTTTTCAGACATACACACACACACACACACACACACACACACACAGGCGCGCGCGCAGGATGGAGTCTGACGACCTTGGAGGCCTATGCAAGTTATGGACATCCGTTGTTCGGGCCGGACTCTCGAATTGCATATATTGGAAGGCGGACCGCAGAACATCTCTATCAGCGCCATGTATGCCCTGCACACGTTCCATAATGAACGAGCGAGATGTATTTTGAAGCGCCGAAGATAATACAGAGCTACGTAAACAGGCAGAATACTGCACTGCGGTCGGCAACGCCTATAGAAGACACCAAGTGTCTGGCGCACTTGTTAGATCAGTTATTGCTACTACAATTGCAGATTATCAAGACGTAAGTGAGTTTGAACGTGGTATTATAGTCGGAGCACGAGAGATGGGACACAACGTCTTCGAAGTAGCGATGAAGTGGGCATTTTCCCGTACGACCATTTCACGAGTGTACCGTGAATATCAGGAGTCTGCTAAAACATCGAATCTCCCCCCCCCCCCCCCGTCCGCCGCTCGTGGTCTCGCGGTGGCGTTCTCGCTTCCCGAGCACGGGGTCCCGGGTTCGATTCCCGGCGGGGTCGGGGATTTTCACCTCCTGCCTCGAGATGACTGGGTGTTTGTGTTGTCCTCATCATTTCATCATCATCCAGGAAAGTGGCGAAATTGGACTGAGCAAAGATTGGATAATTGTACGGGCGCTGATAACCACGCAGTTGAGCGTCCCACAAACCAAACATCATCATCATCTCATCGAATCTCCCACATCGCAGTGGCCGTAAAAAGATTCTTCAAGAATGGCACCAACGACGACTGAAGAGAATCTTTCATCGTGACAGAATTGCAAACCTGCCGTAAGTTGCTGCACATTTCAGTGCTTGGCAATCACCAAATGTCAGTGTGCGAACCATTCAAAGGAACCTCATCGATATGGGCTTTCGGAAACAAAGGACCACTCGTGTACCCTTGATGACTGGGCGATACAAGACTGTAGGCATCGCCTGGACCCGTCAACACAGACATTAGACTCTTGATGACTGGAAACATGTTGCCTGGTCGGACGAGTCTCGTTTCAAATGGTACCGAGCGGATGGACATGTACGGGTATGGAGACAAACTCATGAATCCATCGACCCTGAATGTCAGCAGGGGAGTGCTGTGGGACAGGTGACAATGGATGATGATGATGATGATGATGATGATGATGATGATGATTGATTTGTGGAGCGATCAACTGCGCGGTTATGAGTGCCCGTACAAATTCCCAACCTTTGCTCGGACCAATGTTTCATGAGTGACGATGAAATGATGAGGTCAGCACAAATCTCAGATCCCACCGGGTACTGAACACGGGACCCCGTGCCCGGGAAGCGAGAACGCGACCGCGAGACCACGAGCTGCGCACAGGTGACGTTGGAGTGATATGGGACCCCTGACACATCTAGGTACGACTGTGAGGGATGACACGTACGAAAGCATCCTATCTGTTCACCTGCATCCATACGTATCCATTGTGCGTTCCGACAGACTTGGGCACTTCCAGCAGGAGAATGCGACACCCCACACATCCATCTACATCTACATCTACATTTACGCTCCGCAAGCCACCCAACGGTGTGTGGCCGAGGGCACTTTACGTGCCACTGTCATTACCTCCCTTTCCTGTTCCAGTCGCGTATGATTCGGGGGAAGAACGACTGCCGGAAAGCCTCCATGCACGCTCGAATCTCTCTAATTTCACATTCGTGATCTCCTCAGAAGGTATAAGTAGGGGGAAGCAATATATTCGATACCTCATCCAGAAACGCACCCCCTCGAAACCTGGCCAGCAAGCTACACCGCGATGCAGAGCGCCTCTCTTGCAGTGTCTGCCACTTGAGTTTGCTAAACATCTCCGTAATGCTATCACGCTTTCCACATAACCCTGTGACGAAACGCGCCACTCTTTTTTGGATCTTCTCTATCTCCTCCGTCAACCCGACCTGGTACGGATCCCACATTGATAAGCAATACTCAAGTATAGGTCGAACGAGTGTTTTGTAAGCCACCTCCTTTGTTGATGGACTACATTTTCTAAGGACTCTGCCAATGATTCTCAACCTGGCACCCGCCTTACCAACAATTAATTTTATATGATCATTCCATTTCAAATAGTTCCGTATGCATACTCCCAGATATTTTACAGAAGTAACTGCTACCAGTGTTTGTTCCGCTGTCATATAATCATACAATAAAGGATCCTTCTTTCTATGTATACGCAATACATTACATTTGTCTATGCTAAGCGTCAGCTGCCACTCCCTGCACCAAGTACCTATCCGCTGCAGATCTTCCTGCATTTTGCTGCAATTTATATATATTGTGAAAAGCAATGATCCCATAACACTCCCCTGTGGCACGCCAGAGGTTACTTTAATGTCTGTAGACGTCTCTCCATTGAGAACAACATGCTGTGTTCTGTTTGCTAAAAACTCTTCAATCCAGCCACACAGCTGGTATGATATTCCGTAGGCTCTTACTTTGTTTATCAGGCGACTGTGGGGAACTGTATCGAACGACTTTCGGAAGTCAAGGAAAATGGCATCTACCTGGGATCCTGTATCTAATATTTTCTGGGTCTCATGAACAAATAAAGCGAGTTGGGTCTCACACGATCGCTGTTTCCGGAATCCATGTTGATTCCCACAGAGCAGTTTCTGGGTTTCCAGAAATGACATGATACACGAGCTAAAAACATGTTCTAAAATTTTACAACAGATCGCTGTCAGAGATATAGGCCTATAGTTTTGCGCATCTGCTCGACGACCCTTCCTGAAAACTGGAAGTACCTGTGCTCTTTTCCAATCATCTGGAATCTTCCGTTCCTCTAGAGTCTTGTGGTATACTGCTGTTAGGAGGGGGGCAAGTTCTTTCGCATACTCTGTGTAGAATCGAATTGTTATCCCGTCAGGTCCAGTGGACTTTCCTCTGTTGAGTTATTTCAGTTGCTTTTCTATTCCTTATACACTTATTTTGACGTCAGCCATTTTTTCGTTCGTGCGGTGATTTAGAGAAGGAACTGCAGTGCTGTCTTCCTCTGTGAAACAGCTTTGGAAAAAGGTGTTTAGTATTTCAGCTTTACGCGTGTCATCCTATGTTTCAATGCCATAATCATTCCAGTGTCTGGATATGCTGTTTCGATCCACTTACTGATTTAACATAAGACCAGAACTTCCTAGGATTTTCTGTCGACTCGGTACATAGAATTTTAATATAATCCATTATGGAGTCAAAAAATGGCTCTGAGCACTATGGGACTTAACTTCTATGGTCATCAGTCCCCTAGAACTTAGAACTACTTAAACCTAACTAACCTAAGGACAGCACACAACACCCAGCCATCACGAGGCAGAGAAAATCCCTGACCCCGCCGGGAATCGAACCCGGGAACCCGGGCGTGGGAAGCGAGAACGCTACCGCACGACCACGAGCTGCGGGCATTATGGAGTCGAGGTAGCAGTTGTCGTTATACTGGTTATCACTGTTAGCATTCAACCGCGATTCTTATACATATATTTTAACAACGCGTTTCAAGAGACAATGCTCCCATCATCAGGTTGTAAAATCTATGTCATGAAATTAAACGGACTAAAAAGGCGAAATACCATCACAAATAGTTGAGAAGTCAATAGAATAAAACAGAATTAAAAGTATATTGCACTGTGGGTCCTCGTCTTACATTGAAGTTGTTGACACCAGTCGATGGCCGTCCCATAGCTACCAAATATGCTGTCGCACTGTGCCGGCTCGGGAGCTGTTGTGGACTGACGTGCCAAGGTGTTGTGGCGTGGTTACAGCCGTGTGCTTGACGGTAACGCTATACTATTGGGCGCCTGATTTCCTTATTACATTGGTCTGCCATCGTTAGCCTCTCGCAACTCTGTCAGTGACATGCTACAAGTTTAAAGTCGCATACCTACCCTAAAATAATTCTAAAAACCCGGTAAAAAATCTCATTTCTTTAAAATTATCTTGTGCATTTAGAATATTGCTTTGTTTCTTTTCATGGATAGCTGTCTCGAATTCCTCTAGTAAATCAAGTTTCCTCCCTATCTTTACTACATGCAATATTTCTACGTTGTCTTCTATGCTCTTAAGGGGATGGCCTGTTTCATATATATGGTTCGCAACAGCTGATTTGTCATAATTTCCTAACCTGAGCGCATCTTTATGTTCTTTATGCCGGATCGCGAATGATCTTCCTGTCTGCCCTATATATTTTGCATCACAAGTCCTGCACTGAATCTTATAAACTCCCGATCATTAAAACTTATTTCTCTTCTCGCCAATATCGTGCTTAAGGCTGTACCTCACTAGGTTATTAGTCTTAAAAGCTATTTTAACAAAGTATGGCTTAAAAATATTTGCTATCTTTTGTGAGACTGTTCCGTAGTATGGCATCGTGATAATTTTCACTTTCTCTCCATCAGGTTTATTCTTTTTGCGCTTATTACTTTTCCGTAACAGTTTTTGTAGCCATATCTATTCTGTAACCGTTATTCAACGCTATTCTCTTAACGGTATTAATTTCAGTCTCCCTATCTTTTTCGCTCATAGGTATATTGACTGCCCTATGCACGAGACTACGGAAAGCAGCTTCTTTATAAGCCTGCGGATGGCATGAATCATTCGGGATCACGGCATCAGTCATAGTTCGTTTTCTATAAATGGAGAACGCACGTTTGTTGCCCTGCTTTTTTATATTCAGGTCCAGGAACTGTAAACAATTGTCAGTTTCATACTCCACGGTAAATTCTATTTTATTATGTGCGTCGTTGAACTTTTTTACTATTTCCTCAATGTCCTCGCGGGAACCATCGACAAATAACAGAGTGTCGCCTACATAACGTTCGTAATAAACAATTTTATCCATAATAGGAAATTATGACAAACCATGAAACAGGCCATCCCCTTAAGGGCATAGAAGACAACGTAGAAAAACTGCATGTAGAAAAGAAAGGAAGGAAGCTTGATTTACTAGAGGAATTCGAGATAGCTATCCATGAAAAGAAACAAAGCAATATTCTAAATGCACAAGATAATTTTAAAGAAATGAGACTTTTTACCGGGTTTTTAGAATTATTTTAGGGTAGGTATGCGACTTTAAACTTGTAGCATGTCACTGACGGAGTGGCGAGAGGCTAACAATAGCAGACCAATGCAATAAGGAAATCAAGCGCCCAATAGCATAGCGTTACCGTCAAGCACACGGCTGTAACCACGCCACAACACCTAGGCACGTCAGTCCACAACAGCTCCCGAGCCGGCACAGTGCGACAGCATATTTGGTAGCTATGGGACGGCCATCGACTGGTGTCAACAACTTCAATGTAAGACGAGGACCAACAGTGCAATATACTTTTAATTCTGTTTTATTCTATGGACTTCCCAACTATTTGTGATGGTATTTTGCCTTTTTAGTCCGTTTAATTTCATGACATAGATTTTACAACCTGATGATGGGAGCATTTTCTCTCGAAACGCGTTGTTAAAATATATGTATAAGAATCGCGGTTGAATGCTAACAGTGATAACCACATAGAATTTTACTTTCGAATTCACTGAAGGCTTCATGCGTAGCCCTCCTTACGCTAACTCTGACATCGTTTAGCTTCTGTTTGTCAGATAGGTTTTGGCTGATACAGAATGACTCCAGGCACAATCTTCTGAGTTTGAATACTTCCGCTGGACACCAAACCCCGCTGCTCAGAAGAGATCTCCTCCACCATCTTACTCATGGATTTATGGACAGCCCTGTATGATTCATGGTATCAATTGCCGCCAGCACTACTTCAGACATTAGTCGAGTCCATGTCACGTCGTGCTGCGGCACTTCTGTGTGCTCGGGGCGGGCCATACACGATATTACGCAGGTGTACCAGTTCGTTTGGCTCTTCAGTGTAGTTGGAGTCACGAACGAAGCTGGTTCGGTTTGGGCATACTTCGACAGCCAATGAGCGTTCAGTATAGTTCTGAGCGCTTTGCTGCGAACGTCGTAGACAGTGCAGGCGTCAAACGTTATTGTAACGTATTGTAATGTGTTATTTAGTGAATTTTATTGTCATTTGTTGCGAGTTGTCACGGCTAACGATGGTGGATGACAACAGTTTCTACATAAACAAATCAGTGACATAATTTGCAGGATACACGCTGTCTTCAAGCGCGAAGCGCCTCTACGTCCGTACAGAAACTGTAGTTTGGGTTGCGGCAATGCTGCAGTCCCTGTCCGTACCTTGACTTTCAGGCCTGCCTTCGTTTGCGAATCAGACAACAGCTGCACCAACCAGACCCTTACTGGCAACTATAATAACTGTAGTATTACGTAGTGTTAAACTGTAACTTTTGGGTTTTATGTGTAAGGCAAGATATTACGTTGAAGATGTACTGTTGTGAAACCGGATGAGTTTTAATGAAATCCCCTTTATTTTTATTTCGTCTGAGTCACGTATTATGGCGATCGTGTATAGAAAGCATCGTACTGATACTAGATCTACAAGTTTGCATCCGCCGTTTTGCAGTGGATGGCTGCAGGGCAGGTGGAAGTTCGTAAGTGTCATACTGTAAGCCTAGGCATTTGTAAAAATAATGCCACCAATACAGTAGTCGATTAGTGATTGCATAATAAAGTTGTTGTCGATTGAAAATGTCAGCTTGCGAACCCTATTCTAGTTATTTGCGGGAAGTTTTCATTTTCTACTTTAACACGAAGAAATCTGCGACTGAGGCTCATGAAATTCTAGGTGAGGCCTATGATGAAACACGTATTAGTAAAAGAACGAGCAAAGAATGGTTTCAGCGTTCGAGAACGTCGGTTTTGACGCCGAAGACCGGCATAGTGGGGGAAGAGAGAAGGCTTTCGAAGCTACTGAAACCAACGGAAACACTCACCAGGAGAGTGTTATCGAAAGTAGTTGATGCGTTTGAGCCGAGCGCTGAAAGTCAAACGGCCAGTGCAGGGATTGACATGGGAAGATGATTGTGCAGCGTGACAAAGCTCGACTTCACGTCACAGAACCCTTCAAGTCTTACCGAGCGATGTGGCGCAGTGGTTAGCACACTGGACTCGCATTCGGGAGGACGACGGTTCAATCCCGTCTCCGGCCATCCTGATTTAGGTTTTCCGTGATTTCCCTAAATCTCTTCAGGCAAATGCCGGGATGGTTCCTTTGAAAGGGCACGGCCGATTTCCTTCCCCATCCTTCCCTCACCCGAGCTTGCGTTCCGTCTCTAATGACCTCGTTGTCGACGGGACGTTAAACACCAATCTCCTCCTCCTCCTTCAAGTCTTACTCGAAAACTGTGAATCGTGGAGTCCTACCACAGCCAGACATTGCTCCCTCTGACTACCGCCTTTCTCGATTGATGGCTCACGGCCTGGACTAGCTCTTAAGGTCATACGAAAAAGCTTAGAAGTGGATCGATTCATACATTCCCTCAAAAGGCGCCTGGTTCTTCAGCCGCAGGTTTCGTATGCTGCTCGTAATATGTGAGAAAGTAGTGACGGGCGATGACCAGTGCTTTGAATCGTAATTTTTTTTTGCTAGACTTTTGCAATGAAGCCTCGAACTTTCAGGAAGAACTGCGGAAGCCAATTTGTAGACCTAACATGATCGAGACTCCTAGTTGTCAGCCCTTCTTGCGTTTGCGTGACCCGTATGTCAGTAGCCAGCAAGGATAGTGTAGTCGAGTTTGTGAAGTAAGAGGTTCAGAGATAGCTGGCCAACTGGGATATTTCCCCGACATGGTGATGCGTATTGAGTATGATTTACGTGGTAGTTCCTTTCTGTGATGTCTGAAAGCATTCCTTGGCTTACCAGGATTTTGTGTAATTCCACCTTTAGAGCATTAGCAATTTCCTGGTAATTTTATTGAAAAAACGTTGTAGCACCGGCAGTTGTCACCCACTTCACTCTTTTTATGGTGGGAGGTGTTTAATGATAGTGGTCAAACGCTTCGAGAGAGTAATTCCACAGTGTGTGACATATGGATTAAATCCAGAAGTGTGGGTTACTGTAATCGTGTGGTTAACATACTCATAAATTATAACTAATTTGCGATATTTAGGCATCCATCGTATGATAACAAATTTTCTCATTGTACCACCCTTTTTCACGCATCCACCAAAAATACTAGTGTCACCTACGTCCACTGAGTACATAGTACGAGATAGGAAACATCGCACGAGATAGGAAACATCAATACGATTGCCACTTTTACTAAACAAAAATATTTGAGGTTATCTGTTGATATAGATTCATCTAATTCGTATTTTCGATACAAATACATGAAAACGAGAGAGGAAAGAGTTACCACGACATGAAAGAACGAAAGGGACTGAAAACACCTAAGTGCAGCATTGTTACTATGGATAGTTAATAGCGCCATGCTAATAATAAATAAATTACAATACGAAATAGTGAGTGACTGCAGTTTCCAAACCCAAGTCTAACCAAACTACAAATGTCACTGTTGTCCAGTAAAAGAAGATCCTTCTATATACACGATATATTGTAGCTATAAGACGGACGGAAGTATTCGTGTTTCACGGCTACTGACGCTGGTGTGGCGTTCTGCTTTTAGCCGGGAAAATATAACACTTCGTGACATGTCTCCCAAGATGGCTTCCAAATCGACGAAAAATATCAATTTCTGGAGATTATTTAACAACAACTTCACTTATAGAGACAGGAATTCAATTTCCGTTCATATTTTATATTTTTGTTTTATATAATAAACACGTTCGATTTTCTGCATATAAAATGTATAAGACCCAATGCTCAAGTATGAACGAATGGAAATAATACATGAAACAGAGGTTAAAATAACCACACGCTGTACGCTATCGTTCTGTAATAAACCGCTTAACATTTCCTCCTCTTTTGCCGACGGAATCCTTCATCGAATCGCCTGAAGTATGACATTTCTAATTTTTAATTTTTATCTACTGATATCTCGTCAAAGAAAAGGAACAATATCGGATCACTATGCTCTTCCAGTATCATTCCTGTCCAAGAACACTGCAAAGAAAAAGAAGAGGCTTATGAGAAGTAGAATCGAAATTTTATATGCTCTGCCGTGACAACTTGTTAACAGATTTCAAGATGACAGTCGATTTAATGATTCGTGATCATTATGAGGTATGAAAGTTAGGAAGCATTATATTTTGTATGTTTTTCACTGAATAAAAATCCGGGGCTACAGATATACTGCTTCCAACACATGTTTGCACACTGTACGGGCATGACGTTATAAGCGGGAAATGTGTTAACTGTAAATCCACGTAAACGACTAAAAACTACAACACTAGATCTCAAAAAAAAAAAAAAAAATTAAAAGAAACACCTAGAGCCTTAGCGTTCTTTCAGGGTACGAACAAGATCCTCCTGCGTTTCGTAGCAGTTGTTAGAATTTTTCATATAGCTAATGTAAAGTGCAATTCCTTTCGGAAAAACGTTTTCTTAGAATTGGTAATTTGACATATAAATATGGAAGGGTATCGATATCACCTAACTTATTTATCAAGTAGCAGTAAAAATACCTTTTTAATAGATTAGTAAACGGTTTGGTAGTAAAAGAGAAGACAGTTAAGTTTTTTAAACCTCAAGTACAATATATTTCTACGTAAAATGTCACCTTTGGACCATGGATAGTTAATTTCAGGTACCCTTTACGAAACAAAGTAAAAAAAGAAATAACATCTGGCCGTAATATGGCTGAGAGAAGAAGACAAAAGAAACATTCAGCAATGAAACTCTTTCAGGGTGATTTTCCTAGTTTCTCTTATTGTTGGTCTGAGAGGAAAAGAACATTAGCTGGTGGACTAGGCCAGGAAACTAGGACGGAGGTCTTAGGGTGCATGTCGTAACGAAGCGACGGATGATCTGCCATTTGTCAGCTGCACAGTGTCTACTTTGCACACTGGAGCAGAGCTGCCTCTGCGCACACTGGCAGCCAATTAATTTTTCAGCAGCCGTGTTGGATTGAGACTGGCTACCGACCATGTTTCTTGGTGATGGCAAATGCGTTTGGGCCCTCTCAGAAAATGATGAAGTGCCTTCCATGAGACCTATCAATGTGACACCCTTGCCAATTGCACAACATTGAAATTTAGATGTTGATTAATATGGTCACACCACTACATAATTACATGCGGTCATCTGAAAATCTTTATGACTTATGCTAAAAAATGTAGAATTCCTCTCCCATGGAATCCTGCCGAGTTTTCAGTTGACGTGCCCATTCATCTGATCGGTAAGCACGAGCTCGGATTCTTCGTCTTTTCTTCTCAATCTAAAGTAAACACCCTTACTCATCATGAAAGTTCGAAAACATTCCTTCAGTGCCTGGAGCTATGCTTTTTCTGACAATTCGAAGCTCATTTTTGAGCCATTTGTTACACGCCTTCGACAACCGCCTTTCGTTATTGTACGATTGCCTACCTCATTGTAATTGGCCAAGACATAGACTCAGGGCGCATTTGTCCCATTACGTTAGTCTATGGAGCTATGCGACCTTCCTCTGGTGATCTTCCTCACATGCGTCTCAGTATTTCAGGTGCCTGGAAATACTCCTTTAGACTACGTCTGACATTTGAGTGTCTAGGTACCCTGCCTGGTCTAAGGTGCCCCGACCGGCGATTACATAAAATGGTTCAAATGGCTCTGAGCAGTATGGGACTCAGCTTCTGAGGCCATCAGTCCCCTAGAACTTAAAACTACTTCAACCTAACTAACCTAAGGACATCACACACATCCATGCCCGAGGCCGGATTCGAACCTGCGACCGTAGCGGTCGCGTGGTTCCAGAGTGTAGCGCCTAGAACGGCTCAGCCACTCAGGCCGGCCATAATATTACAGATGAGGTTGACTTCTAAACACTTTTTAAATACAAAGCTGTCATCCACTTTCTACCCTTTTGTGGCGATTCTGAATTAATTAACCTATATTACTCACAACCGTCCCTCTTCCGTTGTATTTGGACTAATATAAAAATCCCATTGAGAACGGTATATTCCGGCCGTTAGATATTGTTTCAGATATCAGGGCATCAAGATGCCTAGAAAAATGTGTCCGAAAATCAGAACAATAAACACTGGATGCTTTTGCTATGGCAATGGCCATATTACCCATCTTAGTAGGGAATAGTGGCCACTTTGTAAGTCTTCATAAGAATGAATATAGTTCCTACATACCAATTTCTTCTTCACTTAAAAAACTGATGCAACACTCTATAATATGTAAGTTCAAAAAATGTAAGTGGCAAGTCTCTATCAATAACCATGGTTTGGTGAAATTCAATTTTGGAGGTGCTTTGCCCTATTTTGCACACCAGGTAACTGCCTCTCACATGGAGCTCAGCTGTTAATTGTGTAACTTAATTTTTCGATGTTATGAATAAAACGTTTATGAACGAAAACACACACAACACTAGTGTAGCATTCTACAATACTTATGATTTATTTCACAGTAACTGTTACGCTATTGGAAAGACTAATACGAGGTGCAGTGAAATTCTGTTGAATCAAATATTTTAAATTAGTGCATCTGCAGAGTATCTGTATTTTCAGCGATGAAAAATGTTAAAATCATGTTTTGGAATGAAACGAGAGGAATTATTTCAATTACATGCAATGTAAGTTTATGTAATTAAAATAAAATATGTGACACATTAACTAATGAACAATACACAAATTACAGTAGTTGTTCATAGAAGGAAATAAAGTGAAAAATAAACTCTAGTGACATGTTCTTAGGGTGCGGCTGAACAGAATAGTCCTACACTACAAACAGAAAATATATACTGGTGAGATTAAACAGGTAAGTGAAACAGCTGTGATTATGCAGCTATTTGTAATGTAGGACCTTTTAAAGTCAAGATTATTTTTTTCAGCACCACCCTTGGAACATGTCACTGAAGTTCATTTTTCAATTCTTCTATGAACAATTGTCATGATTTGTATATTGTTCATTTGTTAATGTTTCACATACTTCACATTAGTTAAGTAATCTTACACCACCTTTTGAATGAAATAATTCCTCTTGCTTTATTCCTAAATGTAACACTAAAATTTTCTCTTTGTACATGTACTAGTTTAACATTTTTTATTCTACAAAAAATCACTGCACCACATACTTATCTTTGAATCGCGCTGGAGTAAAAAAAAAAAAAATTACCGGTTTGTGAAATAAATAAAACGTGTAGTAGAATATTACACCCGTGTTGGGTGTGTTTTCATTCGTAATGTATAAAATATTCTACCAAGAACCGACGGAACAAACAGTCTCTGTTGATCCATTGTTCATATGAGACAGTGGCTGGTCAAATACTAAACAGTGAATTTCGCCAAACAGCCATGGAATTGCGATATTTTATTTTATTTTCACCAGTTTTGGCAATTCATTATGCCGTCTTCAGGCAGTCTAATCTTCGAAGGAGGCATATGAACTACGAATTCACGACATCGAGAAACATACGGCTCCAGTATGCCAATACCGATTCTTTTTTAGAGGTGCATATGGGGCCCGAAGATGGCATAACGAATTGCCGCAACAGGTAGCGAAAATAAAATAAAATGACATCTCAATTGCACGGCTCTTTCTGCATCTACATCTACATCCATACTCCGCAAGCCACCTGACTGTGTGTGGTGGAAGGTACCTTGAGTACCTCTATCGATTCTCCCTTCTATTCCAGTCTCGTATTGTTCGTGGAAAGAAGGATTGTCGGTATGCCTCTGCGTGGGCTCTAATCTCTCTGATTTTATCCTCATGGTCTCTTCGCGAGATATACGTAGGAGGGAGCAATATACTGCTTGACTCCTCGGTGAAGGTATGTTCTCGAAACCTCAACAAAAGCCCGTACCGAGCTACTGAGCGTCTCTCCTGCAGAGTCTTCCACTGTAGTTTATCTATCATCTCCGTAACGCTTTCGCGATTACTAAATGATCCTGTAACGAAGCGCGCTGCTCTCCGTTGGATCTTCTCTAACTCTTCTATCAACTCTATCTGGTACGGATCCCACACTGCTGAGCAGTATTCAAGCAGTGGGCGAACAAGCGTACTGTAACCTACTTCCTTAGTTTTCGGATTGCACTTCCTTAGGATTCTTCTTTCGTTGATTTCTTTGTTAATACAATTATAACTTTTTGACTGCCCGTCGTAGTCGGTGCTAGAAGGAGCAGCAGAGACAGACTGGAATACACACGCAAGATGAAAGGTGGTGCTATGGTCAAGTGATTGAGTAGAGATTGTGAGAGTGGAAGATAGGATTGCAGTAAAAATGCAATAAGATTGCTGACTTTAAAAAAAAATACGGCAAAAGAAATCTGAAGTGGAACGTGACGCAGCCTTACGACCCGGACGATCGCCTCTCCTGGGTTTTACTGGAAAGAGACCTGATGGTTTAGCTCGAGAAAAGGACATACTCCGCCACCTAAACAAGGCGAGATAAACGCCTAACGGGCGAGTAATAAATGTTTATTTCGCCAGAGGCGGCTATTTTTATGCGCCGGCGGTAGTCTGCTCCCCTTGCAGAGGAAATACAATCGGCCGGCGTCGCCCACGGCCGTGTTCGGTCGGGAGCGGCCATTTCACGCGTGAGGGACGCCGCGACTTTTAATCCCGGCAGCGGCAGGCGCGGAGCTACTGTGCTGTTAAATTGCCTTCCTTCCTGCCTTCCTTCCTTCCGCCGACGCCGCCCTCCTTACGGCGCCTCCGACCTCGCGCGTCGCGCTGCTTGTTAATACACGTCACACGGGCTGACGCGCCGGCATCCCGGCGCTGCCTGCCGCCGGTGTCGGCACCGCGCCGTGTTTACTGCCGCTAATTAAACTTATAATTGAAACTGCGTCGCCAGCCGTATGCCTCGACGCTAGAGCAAGCGAGGCAGCGTTCGCTGCCTGGCGTGGTGGTCGGCAACTATCGCTTACTTGGGACGGCCAACACTTCGGGCGACTCTGTTGACATAGGTACAGTTAGCGCAAAGTAACGTATCTCCGATACAAGAATACACTGTCGTGGAGTCCATTCCCCTGCTTTCTGCATTTGGGCGCTTTGTGTGTTACGGGGGGCTGACTCAGGTTGAATTTGTCTGTCGCCTGTGAGCCGTGGTAAAAATTGCTGTTTTGAAGAGCGCGCCGCAGCGCGTAGTGTGAAGCAGTCGTCCTCCGTTTCTGGCGGTGGCGCGGCTGTGGCAATCGCAGCTTTGGTGTCTCCCTCTGGTGGGAAAAGAGAAGGTTGCCTGTTCACGTGCTTTTAAGGGGGCGCGATGAGCTCGCCAGTGGCACTTCCTCCCTTCCCCAGCATCTTGGCGTCCTCCTGCACACGTTCCTGATCCCTCCCATCCTCGAATATGCTTCGGTCGCGTGGGGCAATGCCGCCCCTACACATCTCCACCGCCTCCAGACGGTGCAGAACCGTGCTCTCCGGCTTGCCCTCCGCCTCCCGTACCGTTTCCCCATCCGCGAACTTCACTTGCTTGCTGGTATCCCCCTACTTCACGACCGTGTATGCTCCTCTGCCGTTTCCTTTTACCACCACTCCCGCCAATCTGCCAATCCTCTCATCCTTTCCCTTGGCACCCGCCTCCACCGCTTGGCCACCACCCGATGGCCGGACCTCCTTGCCCACTGATCCCTGTTCGCCCCTTCTCCCCTCCCCTCCTCGCTCCCCACGTTCCCTTCCTTTCTTTCTCTCCCCGCCCCCCCTCCCTGCCGGCTGCTCCACGCCTCTTCCACGTTCTCTCGTCCTTCTTTCCCTCCTTGTTCTAGTCATGCACTCACTTCATAGATTCTCCCCTCCCCAGAACCGCTCCCCTCCCCCTTATTCGGTTCTCCCACCCCTCATTCTGCTCGTGTCTGCCTGACCGTCAGTTGTCAGCGACTGGCTGGGTTGGCCTTCGTTTTTCTGATCTTCCTTCTTCTCTCATTCTCTCTACTGCTTCTTCTCTCCACTCTCATTCAAAGACCGGCTTGTCAATTGAGCCTTTAGTTTTCTTGCTTCTCTTACTGTCCCTTCTACTATCCTCTTCTCTTAAAAAAAAAATAAAATACTCACCACTGGGCCAGCCACATGAGGCCTTTCGTTTTCCTCCACTTCTACTGTCTCCCTCTCACTCTCCTGTCGTCTTTGGGTATTTAAAAAAAAATGCATATGCACACTGTCATGCAGTTCCATACCTCCAAGTCACAACTCGCCACACCGCCACGAGGAAGGCGAAGCGCACCAGCGCTAGAACTTCCTGATCACGTCGAGGGTCCACCCTCGCCTGTGCAGCGTCAGCATCGACAGTGGCAATTGGTCAGCCGGGTCAGTGTGGGGCAGTTAGTGTCTGTCTGTCGACCGGAATGCTAGTATGTGTTAGGCCGCTGTAGTTTGCTCAGGCAATTTGGCATTGGCGGTTGGACCGATCGGTTGGTCGGTCGCGCACTGAGACACAAGATGCCTTGCCCGTCTTGAGCGTCGGCGCATGTGAGATCTTCACGTCAGTCTAGTGGGCCGCGCCGTGTAGCGAGGAGTAGTGGCTTCGCGGCCGACACGAGAGCAACAGGAGTCGACCCACGCGGTGCGAGCTGCGACGCCGTGAGACGGAGATCGGCGCGCCTTCCTGCGTCCGTTGAAGCGGCTGGCAGCGGACGGTTCGGGAGAGCGTTTTGGGGGTGCTGCGCCAGGTCTTCGCCTGACATCGCAGTTTATTAGAAGTTAAGTCATTCGTGATATGTTGTTTCATTTACTTGTTAAATTCTACTTGTTTTCTTGGTCAGTCTCTCGTCCCGAGCTTCCTCGTCTGTCTCCCGTCCGCATTTGTTAGGCAATTAGTGTCTGTCTGTCTGTCGTACATTAATAGCTGCCTCTGTCATGTTTGTCGGAGTCGGTGTTAACGAATTTATTGCTTGAAGTGTAACGGCCGAATTACTGAAATATGCTTTTATCTTGCCTATCATCTTGAGAGGCGGTATATGTGTAATGTAGAGCATGTTATGTAAGCATTTTATGTAAGACTGCACTTCATGGGTTTTTATTTAAATGGCCATTTTAGTATATAAAGTTGCGACTCTTCCACCGTATGAGGTTTTTTTTTAATTAATTAATCAAGTTGCACCTTCGGTGGCAAGTTAATTTTTTTAATGTTAGTGTTTTGTACCATTTCCATCCCTCCTACGGGGTGCATAGTTTATGTGCTTGTGTGAGTTGTTAAAATTTTTAGTTTAAAGTAGTCTGGTGTGTTGCAGATTGGCACCAGTGTAGTCTTTCAGAGTTTGTTGTGAGCGGTCGTGACTACGGCCGTCTCAAAAGGGAGGTGCAAGGTTCTCAGCCCGAAAGCCCAGACTGTCAATATTTGTTCTTTCTGCTTCTGAATAATAATGTAACTTGATATTTTGAGGGTGCTTTCTGATTATAATTTTAAATCTGTTTAAAAAAAAGGGTTTAGGAATAAAATTTCCATTTGTTGAAAGAAATTTAATTTGTTTTCATCAGTTACCCACTGGCAACTACTTCCACGCTCACATAGTGTGATCAAATATGTTAATATTCTTGATAAATCGCTAGTAAATGAAGTAAATTCTTAAGAAAAGGGTTTGAAGGTAAATTCACGGTTCAGCCTGCGGCCGTCGGAGGGGGATATTAGATAGGCTAACCACCATATTGTCCCTGAAAATGGGCAACAGCCCTTCCAATAGTTCCAAGGGCAACACTTCAATAAGCGGATAGTCTAGCGTTGTAACACTGCCGAACATGGCCCTGCCATTTTAGTGCAGCGAACGCCTGAAAACAAGAAGAAGCTATAGTCGCTATTTTAGTTAGCTCACGCAGTTCAACTGTGTGATTAAATGGTGGTGGCGCGTTCTTCGGTAAAACAGTCCCCCATTCGCATCTCCACGCAGTGACTACTAAGTTTGTGATCATAAAAAATGATTGTGTTGTAGGACTACCTAGGCAGCAAAATAAATAAAGACGGGCAGACCAAGAAGGATACCAGAAGCGGAGTAGCGCTGGCAACAAGGGCATTTCTGGCCATGAAGAGTCTACTGGTATCAAACATAGGCCTTAATTTGAGGAAGAAATTTCTGAGAATGTACGCAGCATTGCATCGTAGTGCAACATGGACTGTGGGAAAACGGGAACAGAAGAGAATCGAAGCATTTGAGATGTAGTGCTACAGACGAGAGTTGAAAATTAGGAGGCGTGTTTTTTAAGTAAGTACCATTCCGAAATTAAGAAAAGACGTGCTGAGATACCTCAATAATTTTATTTTTACATGAAAGCCTGTACCTTAATCTACTTTTCTACGTAAGTTCCGTCAATATTGAGGCACTTGTCATAACGTTGTACCAGTTTCTGAATACCCTCCTCATAGAAGTCTGCCGCCTGACTTGTGAACCACTGCATCACCACTGTTTTGACTTCGTCGTCGTCTTGAAGACGCTGACCGCCCAGGTGTTTCTTCAAGTGCAGGAACAGATGGTAGCCACGGGGCGCAAGATCGGGGCTGTACGATCTAGAGTTTCCCATCGAAAAGATGTGATATCTTTGGTCTGATTCGCCACATGCGGACGGGCATTGTCTTGCAGCAAAACGATGCCCTTGCTCAACTTCCATGGACTGTTGCTTTGATTCTGGTGTGACGTAGGCCACCCGCATTTCGTCGCCCGTAACAATCTGACTCAGGAAATCGTCACCGTCGGGTGTTACCGCTCAAGGAAAGTCAGTGCACTGTCTAAACGTTTGGTTTTGTGCACATCCGTCAACATTTTCCGTACCCAACGTGCGCATAATTTTCGGTAATTCAAGTGCTCGGCCACAATGCCATACAAAACACTACGAGAAAGATTAGGAAAGCCATCCCGCAAGGAGGAAATTGTAAAGCGTCTGTTTTCTCTCACTTTATTGTCCACCTCCTGCACCAAACTTTCATTAACGACCGAAGGACTCCCACTCCGTTGTTCATCACACACATTTGTGCGGCCACCTTTAAATGCTCTCACCCACTTTCTTACCATTCCATCACTCATAATGTTTTCTCCGTAAACTGCACAGATCTCACAATGAACATCGATCGCTTTTAGGCCTTCAGCACTAAAAAATCTTATAACAGTCCGTACTTCACAGTCGGCGGGACCCACGATTATCGGAGGCATCTTAAACACTCAGTACACAACGTAAACAAGGAAGAATCGGACTGCAATGGCGTCAGTGCGTAGATTAAGGTACAGTCTTTCATGTAGAAATAAAATTATTGAGATATCTTAGGAGGTCTTTTTTTAATTTCAAAACGGTACTTACTTAAAAAACACGACTCGTAGGTGGACCAATAAGGTAAGGAATGAGGAGATTCTGTGCTGAATCGGAGAGGAAATCAGTATGTGGAAAACACTGACAAGGAGAAGGTATAGGATGATAGGACATGTGTTAAGACTACGTGGAATGGCTTGTACTAGGAAGAGTTGTAATGTGCAAGAACTGCAGAGGAAGACAGAGATTGGAATACAGCTAGCAAATAACGGAGATGACGATGTTGGCACACAAGACTGATGACTCAAAAGAAAAAAAAGGCTAGCACCAAGGAAATTTGGAATGCTTTATCGGGAGATGCGCCCTAAAAGTGTATGGAGACCAGCAGTATCTGGAAGACAAACATGGACCATAAAGAGACAAGAAGATGGACAAGAAGAGAATGGAATCATAAGAAGAATAGCGATGTACGAGGTTGCTGAAGATTAAATGGGTCGATCAGACAACTAATGAAGCGGTGCTGATTGGGGAGAAAAGAAATTTTGCACAACTTACCTTAAAGAAGGGATCGGTTGACGGGCCACATGTTGATGGATCAGTATCATAATGGAGGAAAGTGTGCAGCATGAAAACTGTTGAGGGAGATCAAGATTTTGTACAGTAAGCAAGTTCAGGTGGATGTACGTAGCAATAGTTATGCTCAGACAAGTTTGGTGCTGGAAAGTCCGCAGGACCAAACCAGTGTTCGGGATGAAGATTGTAACTATTATTTTATTTTTATCTCGTGTCACGTCCCATATGACTAAATTGATTAGGTGGTCACGGAACGAGTCAGTACATGAAATTATAATAAAAGAGTAATAACAGATAAAATAAAATGTTTATGAATCCTAAAAAGACGTCAGTCTATAAGTTTATATAAAGGCAGTTAACAATGTAACACATGAGTCAGCTTAATATTTCAAAGAACTCGTCAACAGAATAGGAGGAGTGACCCATGATGGAACTCTTCTGTTTAGACTTGAATGTACAAGGATTACTGCTAAGGTTTTTGAATTCTTGTGGCAGCTTATTGGAAATGGCTGCAGCGGAATACTGCAGGCCTTTCTGCAGAAGAGTCACGGAGGTGTGTTCCAAATTCAGGTTGGATTTCTGCCTAGTTACTGAAAGCTGACAACTCTTCGGAATGAGCTGATATTGTTAAAAAACAAACGACATTAAAGAAAATGTGTATTGAGAGACTAATGTCAGAATTCGCAAACAACTGAATAGGGGTCGGTAAGTGTTTCGCGAACTTACACCACGAATCATTCGTATCGCCCGTTTCTGATCCAAGAATACCCTTTATGAATCAGAAGAATTACTTACCTCAAAAAAAAGCAACAACATACGTCATAAGCCAATCAAAATAAGCAAAGTAGACTACCTTCTGTGTTGAACTATCACTTACTTCAGATGTCATTCCAATGGTAAATAAAGCAGAATCTACGTTTTGAACAAGATCATGAACATGGGCTTTCAGCGACTGCTAACTATTTACCTGAACGCATAAGAGTTTCAACTCTTCAGTCTCAACAATCATACCCATTTTGCGAAATCAGAATACCAGTTTTTGTTGCATTGTGTGTTATAGCCTATAGAAACTTAATCATACTGTGCTGTAGCATCTCTGCCACAATACGTGAATTTATGTCTTGAACTGAATTATTTGATACTGTGTCACTATTGCACACAACATCCTTCAGCACGATGACTAGTGTCATCAGTAATCAGAAGTATTTTGGAATCACCTGTAATTCTAGAAGGCACATCGTTTACATAAATAAGAAACAGTAGCGGCCCCAGCACTGACCCCTGGTGGATCCCCAACTTAACTGTGCCCCACTGAGACTGCACGTCGTAGCCATTCTCAGTACTGCAGAGAATGAACTTCTGCTATCTGTTCTTAAAGTAAGAGGTGAACCAACTGTTAGTACTATCCTTATTCCATAATGGACCAATTTCTGCAGAAATATTTTGTGATCAACACAATTAAACGCTTTAGTTAAATCGAAGAAAACGCCTGGCGTTCGCAAACTTCTATTTAATCGGTCCAGAGCCTCACAGAGAAAAGAAAATATAGCACTTCCAGTTGTTAAACCACTTACAATGCCAAACTGTACATTTGACAGCAAATTGTATGAATTTAAATGATCAGTACCCTTATACATTCAGCCGTTTCAATAACTTTAGCAAATCATGACGGGTTAGATATAGTTCTAAAATTGACTACATTATCCATTTCTTCTTCCTTGTTTAGGGTCTTCACCACTGAGCACTTTAATCGGTCAGAAAGCTGATGATTCCGAAAGGAAAAGTCACAGATATGGCTAAGTATTGGGCCATTATATGCAGGACAGTACAGTAGTATTATAGAAGAGTATTTCAGGCAACGGAAAGCTATTTTCTAAGAGAGTTATATGATTCCCCGCTGTATTCAGAAAGTGTGAAATACCGCACATATATTCGACTTACACTATGTGATCAAAAGTATCCGGACACCCCAAAAACATACGTTTCTTATACTAGGTGCATTTTGCTGCCACTTACTGCCACGTACTCCATATCAGCGACCTCAGCGACCTCAGTAGTCATTAGACATCGTGAGAGAGCAGAATGAGGCGCTCCGCAGAACTCACGGACTTTGAACGTGGTCAGGTGGTTGGGTCTCACTTGTGTCATACGCCTGTACACGCGATTTCCACGTTCCTAAACATCCCGAGGTCCACTGTTTCCGATGTGATAGTAAAGTGGAAACGTGAAGGATACTAGAACTTGAAAGAAAACGTTGTGTGAAGTGACGAATCACTGTACACAATGTGGCGATCCGATGGCAGGGTGTGGATATGGCGAATGCTCGGTGAACGTCATCGGCCAGCGTATCTAGTGCCAACAATAAAATTCGGAGGCGAGCATCTGTCATAACGCACGGCTTGTGGTGGAGTGGTTACACGACAATAACATCCCTGTAGTGGACTGGCTGGCACAGAGTCCTGACCTGAATCCTATAGAACACCTTTGGGGTATTTTGGAATGCCGACTTCTTGCCAGGCCTCACCGATCGACATCGATACCTCTCCTTAGTGCAGCTCTCCATGAATAACGGGCTGCCATTGCCCAAGAAACCTTCCAGGACCTGATTGAACGTATGCCTGAGAGAGTGGAAGCTGTTATCAAGGCTAAGGGTGGGCCAATACCATATTGAATTGCAGCATTACCGATCGAGGGCGCCACCAACTTGTAACTCATTTTCCGCCATGTGTTTGGATACTTGTGATCACATAGTGTATAAGTAACTGAAACGTTTTTCTTACGCACTGACTTTATATTCTCATCCTGGTGCTGCCAACAGTACATTTCGTTCACGACTGAACATGTGATTTTGCTTTTATCCTCAGAATAAGGTACCCTATTGGCGTAACAAATTCTTTTTGTCTCTTTAATGATATTTTAAGCACCTAGCAGTACTGTTTGTAACGGCTGCTGGAGCCGAATTGTGACTGCTTCTAATGTTTTGATATAATTACCACTTTGCTCTACAAGCTATTCTTACACCCTGCTCAGCCCCCTCGGCTGCCTGTTAGTGCTAGTATCCTGTTTGTAATGTTCTAATCGAATCAACTTCCAAAGAACATGAGATGTGAGTGCTAGTACCCTGTTTTTAACGTTATAATGGAAATAAACTTTCAAAGAACATGAGATATGTGTTCAGGGAAGCATTATATTTACCTTGACGTACGAGAACAAACAGAATACAGTGGTGTGCATAAACGTGTGCTGTGAGAAATGCACAGTGCTGCTGAACATCTAAAAAGTATACGAAAATTATCAGTGACTAACGTAGAAAAACAACGATGTGCTAGCAGACGGCATTTCCCGATATAAGAGAGAAAGCAGCCGAAAACTGACCATCACTGATGATGCTTTACCTCAATAAAGCGAAACGCGTCTGGTGAAGATATCACGTGTTTTTGTAGTTGCAACGAAGGATCACAAAGGCCCTCATGAACTATATTTATCGTCTAGATTATCAGCACTTTACAGATTATGCCACTTAATGAAGTTTAAAAATGTCTCAATTGCAATCGGATTAGCTTTTCTAAATAGTTTTCAGTTATGTTAATATGTCATTGAGCCCAAAAACTATTTTGCATTAAAATTTCTGCATCATGGCCTGAAAGGCCATTCACGCTTTTGCTAACAGGATGCTCCCTTTATTAATGAAGAATTAACAAAAAGAACAAGAACCAAGAAGCGATGTGAAATGGGACGATCACTCGACAACGGTATTAGCGAATGTGAATAGTAGATCACTTATACTCCATTTAATCAAACGTCGGCGGATACCTTATAGACAACATTAGTGTGATGTGTGACCATCCTTCATAATGGCCGTTGGTATCTGGGGGGTGGAAAGAAGTCGGCGTTATTCCATATCTGCTCCATTGAATTCCGGTCACTTCTTTGTGTAACAACGTCGATTTCAGAGATTTTATTGTCCAGGGACGATGAGCTCCCAAACGATTCTTGATGAGACCAGTGGCGTTGCTGTTCACATCACCTCAAGCGCCACTTACCATTAACTGCAGAATTTTGTGCTTTATGAGGAGTTGCTGGAGCATTGTACCCTATTATTTGCAAGTAGCTAGGCTCAGTCATCGTACTTGTTCGACTGGTGGTAGCCCTCTGGAAATAATGAATGTTTCCTTGCGCTGATTTCATGCGATTTTTTACAGCTACCATCAGCAATGCTTGACGCTTGTTGTCCGTACGTCCATGAAGTCTGTCTGGTCTTGGTTTGCGTGGTTGTTCCTTCGCCTTTCCAATCACAGCCCCAATACCAATAGTCGATTTATGCATCTTTAGAAGTTGGATTTATTACTCACGCGACATCTAATGACTAGTCCACGTTCGATGTTATTGACCGATTCTGCTGTTAGATCTCCACTGACAACGCAATAGACTCCGACTCCTTTTATATTGGCAGGTCCGCTTCTCGTGACATCTATTTTCAATTCCGCATTATTTGTGGGCGTCAGACGGTACATTTCTTAAAAGTGACCGTGGTGGTCTAGCTGACAGAGGACTCCAACTGTGGAGGTCCCAGGTTTAATACCGGGTAGAGGCCTGGGTATCTTTTCGTTCCAGCTCTCTAGGGCAGCCCCAGATCCACACAGCATTCTATCAAATTAATACCGGGGACCTCTCCCATTGGTAGAAGGCGGCCAGGGCGTTGTGCTCCGAACCTCCCTCCTAATAGTGCACGGCAAGCATTGGCTGCACTCTACCTGCAGTCGTGCCAGTAGCGCGGTCCGGGCTTTTGAGTCACAGACGCTGTATTTCTTAGAAAATGCAGTGCATCTGGCAAGCAAATCACATACATGGCAGTACTGCGACCAGTCATATATCACCACTGTTTGGAGTCGTTTCGTATTCAGTAAGAATAACAGTGGACACAGAAAGGATTTAGTGACTCCTTCCTAAGATAACAATTCAGTGTAACCCAAATGAAAATGTTACAGATATTCTCTGGGAATATAAATTGCAATACTTGGGAAAAACGATGTACTTCTCGCGGGAATTATTCTCGGAAGAAGGTTGTGGGAGCATAGGGATCATAAGATATTAGAGATTAGGGCATGTAAGAGGTATCTAAAGAGATATTATGCCCTCCACGCCCTGTACAGTATACGTAAATGATTTAAAAAGGAATTTTCAAAATTCAAGAACACATGTCTGTTGTCTGCTAACTTGTATACTAATCTTTTCATCCCTTCGTAATGCCAATACTACACTCCTGGAAATTGAAATAAGAACACCGTGAATTCATTGTCCCAGGAAGGGGAAACTTTATTGACACATTCCTGGGGTCAGATACATCACATGATCACACTGACAAAACCACAGGCACATAGACACAGGCAACAGAGCATGCACAATGTCGGCACTAGTACAGTATATATCCACCTTTCGCAGCAATGCAGGCTGCTATTCTCCCATGGAGACGATCGTAGAGATGCTGGATGTAGTCCTGTGGAACGGCTTGCCATGCCATTTCCACCTGGCACATCGGTTGGACCAGCGTTCGTGCTGGACGTGCAGACCGCGTGAGACGACGCTTCATCCAGTCCCAAACATGCTCAATGGGGGACAGATCCGGAGATCTTGCTGGCCAGGGTAGTTGACTTACACCTTCTAGAGCACGTTGGGTGGCACGGGATACATGCGGACGTGCATTGTCCTGTTGGAACAGCAAGTTCCCTTGCCGGTCTAGGAATGGTAGAACGATGGGTTCGATGACGGTTTGGATGTACCGTGCACTATTCAGTGTCCCCTCGACGATCACCAGTGGTGTACGGCCAGTGTAGGAGATCGCTCCCCACACCATGATGCCGGGTGTTGGCCCTGTGTGCCTCGGTCGTATGCAGTCCTGATTGTGGCGCTCACCTGCACGGCGCCAAACATGCATACGACCATCATTGGCACCAAGGCAGAAGCGACTCTCATCGCTGAAGACGACACGTCTCCATTCGTCCCTCCATTCACGCCTGCCGCGACACCACTGGAGGCGGGCTGCACGATGTTGGGGCGTGAGCGGAAGACGGCCTAACGGTGTGCGGGACCGTAGCCCAGCTTCATGGAGACGGTTGCGAATGGTCCTCGCCGATACCCCAGGAGCAACAGTGTCCCTAATTTGCTGGGAAGTGGCGGTGCGGTCCCCTACGGCACTGCGTAGGATCCTACGGTCTTGGCGTGCATCCGTGCGTCGCTGCGGTCCGGTCCCAGGTCGACGGGCACGTGCACCTTCCGCCGACCACTGGCGACAACATCGATATACTGTGGAGACCTCACGCCCCACGTGTTGAGCAATTCGGCGGTACGTCCACCCGGCCTCCCGCATGCCCACTATACGCCCTCGCTCAAAGTCCGTCAACTGCACATACGGTTCACGTCCACGCTGTCGCGGCATGCTACCAGTGTTAAAGACTGCGATGGAGCTCCGTATGCCACGGCAAACTGGCTGACACTGACGGCGGCGGTGCACAAATGCTGCGCAGCTAGCGCCATTCGACGGCCAACACCGCGGTTCCTGGTGTGTCCGCTGTGCCGTGCGTGTGATCATTGCTTGTACAGCCCTCTCGCAGTGTCCGGAGCAAGTATGGTGGGTCTGACACACCGGTGTCAATGTGTTCTTTTTTCCATTTCCAGGAGTGTATAAACGCGAAAGCAGCTTTTTTACTTTTCACGACAAAACCGATTCTGAAAATTTTTTAAGAAACGAAAAAATATCGACTCCTGAGAGGGTGAACAAGGGAACGGAACCTCTTTTACGTTAAATTTGTTGCATAATGTACACGTTGTACAATGTATAGATATGTCAGTAGCACGATGAATAGATGTACACTCCTGTCCAAGCCCCTCCACACGTACCGCTCGGCAGTGACGGTGCGCATGCTGCTACATCGTCCGTTCGGGAAGTTAAGTCCGGGGAAACACACACACACACACACACACACACACACACACACACACACACACACACACAAATTACTTGCTATGCTTACCCAAACAGACAGACATGTGACTGCAGGTGACTTTATTGTATATACATTAGCTTACTTTTGTACCATCACTCATCGAAACAGAGCTACTGCGAGTGAAGTTGCTGGTAACAGCCACTCTTCTCTAATCTTGCTTCTGTATTCTCTTAAAATGCTTAACGTCAGAACTGGGAATGTCATAGCCGCGAATTTAACGAAAAATGTTCTGAAAATGGATATCCCAGCAGTGGATAGGACTGAGTGTGGACTGTGGGAGATACAGAGGTGGACGATTTGGATGTATATGAAATTTGGTACCATCGTAGAAACAGAGTGCTTCTACCTATGTGTATCTCCAGAGAAGAACATGGCGTTGAGTTAGGGAGATTAAAACTTGCTTGGAATTTTACCAGCAATCGTGGCTCCAGGTCGCCATTATCTACCGGAAAACGAAAGGGAGCAAGTGACAATGGTAGACAAAGTACTGTAAGGTGGTTTGCACATTGGAGATGTAGATGTAGTAGATGTAGACATCATCTTGCATTTTATACGACTTTTTCTTAATGCAGGAAAAAGTCATTTGTGTGCGGTGAAAGTACCTCACACATTTCTGACACACTGGACATACACAGATATCTCTTCAGACTTTACCGTTAGGGAGTTGTTCTTCAGTAATGGTTCAAATGGCTCTGAGCACTATGGGACTCAACTGCTGTGGTCATCAGTCCACTAGAACTTAGAACTACTTAAACCTAACTAACCTAAGTACATCACACACACACCCATGCCCGAGGCAGGATTCGAACCTGCGACCGTAGCAGCAGCGCGGCTCCGGACTGGAGCGCCTAGAACCGCACGGCCACCGCGGCCGGCTGTTCTTGAGTAAAGTTATGTACTACGATCATACTTCTTACTATACTCAATAGCTTACTGAAGTTGGACAAGATATGATCGCTTCAGTAAAAGCTTGTCCCACCAAAAATGTCGATTCAAACTAGTCAGTTTCCGAAACTTCCTGGCAGATCCAAAACTGTGTTGCAGACTGGGACTCCAACCTGCGACTCCCAGCGCGGCACACAACCAGCCATGAAGTCTCAGATCAGCGCACATCCCTCTTCAGAGTGAAAATTCATTGTGTAACTCGTGACACCCACAGCCCCAATTCTAGAGAATCGAACTATCATATACAAACTGCTTCAGTCGCCTGAGTACTTAACAAATCAGTTAACGTATTAAATATTAATTTATGGCTGAAGACGCAAAACCGTAATTACGCTGATTTTATCAGATTCGTATTATCCACTGGATGTGTATATGGTGGTTAATTTGTGGTCCGTGTTAGAAAAAGCTGGTGTTTCAGGTATCTCAATGTTTATAATTTAATATTCCCTGGAATATGTGTCGTACAACGATTGCAGATACGTTCAGTGGCATTCTTGGATACTTTCTGCAAATTTTTTTGCGATTGGAGCTAGTGGTAAAGAAGTGATGCTGAAGTGATGCGAAAATGTGGTAAGCGGTGAACTTTTTTTTCTTTTGTTATTTCTTGGGGGTGTCAATGACAGGAAGTTTCGAAACTGTTTGAAGTTATGGGTAAACATTTTTCGATCGTCTGTAAGTGTTCTTATTCTCAAATAGACTGTAACACAAAAAATACGCAACATGAAGGAATTATCGGAATGTTTTCTTACGGTCCAGTGACGATGTTATACAAGCGTCGATCAATGAGTTTGCGTTTGAGGCCGTTTCTGCAGCGTATAGGCAACGTAAGGCAACTTCGATGCGGTTATACAAGCATAAACAGTTAGGCAAATGTCTCTTCCCGACGTGTGTCCTCCTTTTACCGACCCCCCGACTCAGCAGCATTAGTGGCAGAACAACTGAGAGAAAATTTGGAATACATTTCACATAAATTTTCTCAGCATGTTATAGTCTTAGGTGGAGATTTCAATTTACCAGATATAGACTGGGACACTCAGATGTTTAGGACGGGTGGTAGGGACAGAGCATCGAGTGACATTATACTGAGTGCACTATCCGAAAATTACCTCGAGCAATTAAACAGAGAACCGACTCGTGGAGATAACATCTTGGACCTACTGGTAACAAACAGACCCGAACTTTTCGACTCTGTAAGTGCAGAACAGGGAATCAGTGATCATAAGGCCGTTGCAGCATCCCTGAATTTGGAAGTTAATAGGAATGTAAAAAAAGGGCGGAAGGTTTATCTGTTTAGCAAGAGTAATAGAAGGCAGATTTCAGACTACCTAACAGATCAAAACGAAAATTTCTGTTCCGACACTGACAATGTTGAGTGTTTATGGAAAAAGTTCAAGGCAATCGTAAAATGCGTTTTAGACAGGTACGTGCCGAGTAAAACTGTGAGGGACGGGAAAAACCCACCGTGGTACAACAACAAAGTTAGGAAACTACTGCGAAAGCAAAGAGAGCTTCACTGCAAGTTTAAACGCAGCCAAAACCTCTCAGACAAACAGAAGCTAAACGATGTCAAAGTTAGCGTAAGGAGGGCTATGCGTGAAGCGTTCGGTGAATTCGAAAGTAAAATTCTATGTACCGACTTGACAGAAAATCCTAGGAAGTTCTGGTCTTACGTTAAATCAGTAAGTGGCTCGAAACAGCATATCCAGACACTCCGGGATGATGATGGCATTGAAACAGAGGATGACACGCGTAAAGCTGAAATACTAAACACCTTTTTCCAAAGCTGTTTCACAGAGGAAGACCGCACTGCAGTTCCTTCTCTAAATCCTCGCACAAACGAAAAAATGGCTGACATCGAAATAAGTGTCCAAGGAATAGAAAAGCAACTGGAATCACTCAACAGAGGAAAGTCCACTGGACCTGACGGGATACCAATTCGATTCTACACAGAGTACGCGAAAGAACTTGCCCCCCTTCTAACAGCCGTGTACCGCAAGTCTCTAGAGGAACGGAAGGTTCCAAATGATTGGAAAAGAGCACAGGTAGTCCCAGTCTTCAAGAAGGGTCGTCGAGCAGATGCGCAAAACTATAGACCTATATCTCTGACGTCGATCTGTTGTAGAATTTTAGAACATGTTTTTTGCTCGAGTATCATGTCGTTTTTGGAAACCCAGAATCTACTCTGTAGGAATCAACATGGATTCCGGAAACAATGTTCGTGTGAGACCCAACTCGCTTTATTTGTTCATGAGACCCAGAAAATATTAGATACAGGCTCCCAGGTAGATGCTATTTTTCTTGACTTCCGGAAGGCGTTCGATACAGTTCCGCACTGTCGCCTGATAAACAAAGTAAGAGCCTACGGAATATCAGACCAGCTGTGTGGCTGGATTGAAGAGTTTTTAGCAAACAGAACGCAGCATGTTGTTATCAACGGAGAGACGTCTACAGACGTTAAAGTAACCTGTGGTGTGCCACAGGGGAGTGTTATGGGACCATTGCTTTTCACAATATATATAAATGACCTAGTAGATAGTGTCGGAAGTTCCATGCGGTTTTTCGCGGATGATGCTGTAGTATACAGAGAAGTTGCAGCATTAGAAAATTGTAGCGAAATGCAGGAAGATCTGCAGCGGATAGGCACTTGGTGCAGGGAGTGGCAACTGACCCTTAACATAGACAAATGTAATGTATTGCGAATACGTAGAAAGAAGTATCCTTTATTGTATGATTATATGATAGCGGAACAAACACTGGTAGCAGTTACTTCTGTAAAATATCTGGGAGTATGCGTGCGGAACGATTTGAAGTGGAATGATCATATAAAATTAATTGTTGGTAAGGCGGGTACCAGGTTGAGATTCATTGGGAGAGTCCTTAGAAAATGTAGTCCATCAACAAAGGAGGTGGCTTACAAAACACTCGTTCGACCTATACTTGAGTATTGCTCATCAGTGTGGGATCCGTACCAGATCGGGTTGACGGAGGAGATAGAGAAGATTCAAAGAAGAGCGGCGCGTTTCGTCACAGGGTTATTTGGTAACCGTGATAGCGTTACGGAGATGTTTAACAAACTCAAGTGGCGGACTCTGCAAGAGAGGCGCTCTGCTTCGCGGTGTAGCTTGCTCGCCAGGTTTCGAGAGGGTGCGTTTCTGGATGAGGTATCGAATATATTGCTTCCCCCTACTTATACCTCCCGAGGAGATCACGAATGTAAAATTAGAGAGATTAGAGCGCGCACAGAGGCTTTCAGACAGTCGTTCTTCCCGCGAACCATACGCGACTGGAACAGGAAAGGGAGGTAATGACAGTGGCACGTAAAGTGCCCTCCGCCACACACCGTTGGGTGGCTTGCGGAGTATAAATGTAGATGTAGATGTAGATGTGTGCGGTATATGCGGAAACGTGAACAATGGGGACGTTATTTCCAAATGCTCTTAGCTCGACCAGTGTGCTGCTATTACATTTTTGGTTGCTGAAGGATAAACATCGGTATACATTCGTAGAGGATGAATGATGTGTATGGGGCCGCATGTCTGTCGAAAGCCACCGTCGTGGAATGGTGCGCCAAATTCCACATAAGACACCGCTCGATCTGGGAGGCCGGTTTCATCCATTAGGGACAATTGGAGGAACTCGAGCATCCACCTAGGTAGCCTTGATCTCTCTCCATGCGATTACCGTGCTTTCGGCCCCTTAAAAAACGTCCTTGAAGTGTCGACGATACCTATCGGACGATGATGTGCAGCTGTCAGTTACGGACTTTTTCACGCAGCAGGACACACTACTTTACCAAATGAGTACCTTCAGCGTGAAGTGGCAATGGGATGATTGCCGCAATGCTCAAGGAGATTTTGCGAGATTGGTATACCGGTGTGTGCTTAAATATCAATAAATCGAAATGTGTTTGTTAATAAAACTACGCACTTTTTAGCAGTTGGATGTTTGAATTGAAAATAATTTCAATAAATATAGAGCTGCTACGGGCACTATGAGTACACAAATGAAGACTGCCGTGTTTCTATGTAAAACGTTGAACATTATCTTAATAAATAGAAAAGATAAAAAAAATTATGTGAAAGTGCACCTGTCTACTCTTTCTGAATATATAGTCTTTTTTATGAACGTAAGCTATTGTCTATCAAAAAATTACATTCGCAGGAAAGAAATATGTGCATAATCTAACCTCATAAGTACTAAACTTGTTCGTGAGAATTAGAGGCAAATCTGACTGTGAGTATGCAAATGAAGTACGCCCTATCTAAATCAACACTGTCTGTGCCATTTGTTTGTTACAGAAAGACAGCCTCTGAAATTTAATGAGAATAATTAAATTAAGATGGTTAATTGAATCTGTAAATGAAAACTCGTAGAAGAAGAAGAGAAAGTGCATCTCAATTTATTAGCTGCTATTAACCTAGGAGAATCGTGGTAGGGCAATGCGATCTCTTAAATACATGCAATGCAGACTTGGTTCTCTTAAAAATTGTATGTCATAAAAAAGACTGTTCATAAGGTAATGGGGGCTGGACAATGACACAGATAAAAATTCTTCTTAAGAAACTGTATTTTAAAAAAATCATCTCAAAACATTTTTGACTCTATTCCATTTACGAAATATCACCACTGGGGGTTTGCAAGCAATAAGAATGTATTTCGTTACAATCTGCAATTTTCTAAGATCCACAATGCAGGAGTACAAAAATGTAACTCAATATGAAATATGTTGGAACAAAAATAGCCTTTTGTTAATGATTAAATTCTTTTCATCTTTCCAAAGCTGTTAATACTGATTGTGGCGAAACTATATAAAAAATGAAAAAAAATTCTGGTTTGCATGTTTGTGTTGACCCGAGAGTGCCTAAGTAGATGCAGCCACAATAACGTAAAATATATTCATTCGTTACCTCAAATCGCAGTCTTCTCAAAATAGTATCTATCTTAGTAAATCAATATCATTCAATGCATAATGTTAATATTTTTGTATGATAGTAATATCTTCCATCAGATGAATAAAATAATTCCCATGACCACCGTGTTTAGCACTTTTCCTATACAAACCCACTGCCGCGACACCTGGCACAGCTCTCTGTCTCCTCGCGATCAACACTTAACACCTGCGCATTTTTGCACAGGAAAGGTGACGTATCTAATCTCCGGCTCGCACAGTGTCTCTGACGACGATGCTCGCGGTTATCTCAACGATGCAAATATTACGTGCACGTCATAAGACATCAATGAACAAGAAAATTACCTACGCAATTATTACACACCTTTCAGTGCCGAAAGTTTACTGTCAAATGCTCTGTCTGAATCTGATTTAGCAGTGCTGTGTACGAATCAGCTGTAAATACATCACATTTATGACGGGTCTGTTCTGTACTGTTGCATAAATTTCACATCATTTTCTGTTCCTGTTTTGTGCGATTTATAACAACAGTATTAACGCACGTGGATGTATGCTTTAATAATACATACTATCGTTCAACCTTTGGCGAATACAATGACCGTTTGAAGAGCACCTTGCAGTTTCATGAACGGTACATTCTTTGTAGCTTGTTGACAGATAGAGACAATAATAGGCAAGTGATATCTCTGTTATAGTCTGATGGCGCATAGCTAATTCCCGCCCAAGGCAGTAAATACAATTTCCGAGATGCGAACCAGGACCCGTAATTGGCACATTAGGGCGAGAGACGTACGGCGGCTGCGGATTACCAACGGCCGACAGGGGACACCAATTGTGCCACAATTACCCGGCTTAATCTTAGGCTCGACTCAAAGGCTTTGGGGAGGTGCGGATCTCTCTGACGTCGGGGATGGTAACTGCGATAACAGTTCAGGACATAGGTGAGGGGGAGGGGTTCGGAGTAGGCACGCAAACGACTGTTCCCACAGCGACACACAGACTTAGGTGCCAACGACGCCACGGCGTCAGGGAATCGTTAACGCCGAGCCGACATGCTTGCCGCGCCAATTGTAAACAATTTGGCGCGGCAGCAAGTGGCAGCGTGATAGCTAAGCGTACGAGCGCGACACCAGAAATCGAGGAAAGCCGCGGGATTAGCGGCGCGATCAGCCAAAGGGCGCCGCTACCGGCAACGCCATCGCTAGCGTGGGGACGCGCACTCGATAATAGCAGTTGTGGCCGAGTTGTGCGCTGCGGGTTCCCCACTACGTCATAAAGCACGCCGCTCAAATCCATCCATAAGCGGCGCGACGCGGCGGTCCAGCCCCGGGAATCGCGAGCTAGCGGCGGGGGGTTCCGGTATCTCTCTTATGCTCCATTAAATCATTTAGCGGGACAATGGTGCGGGAGGCGTGGATCTGTGACTGGCGAACAGCTCCAACTGTGTGTGTGTGTGTGTGTGTGTGTGTGTGTGTGTGTGACGGACCTGGATATTTGTATGAATGTATGTTTGAGTGTGTGTGTGTGTGTGCGCGAGAGCTGAGGGGGGATGGTTACTGCGATAACAGAGCGCAGAAGCCATCCGTCATCAGTGACGCAGACGTAATGGACGAAGCGGCCACGTCGGATGGCTGCGTACAAGGCTAGATTTGTCGTAGACAACTACGTGAACGTACTCTAACAAAAAATCTCTAAGGAGCATTTCTCGCTTTAATAACCTGTTTATTTGACATGTAGTGCACCGGCACACAGTGTAAGAACCAGTGTTGGTGTAGCTCTTGCCAGAGATGAAAGTAAACAAATGGAAATACGAGAAAAAATGCAAAGCAGTCGTCATCTGTACAAGGCTTGTCTGAGTGGAATTTACAACGAAGAGAAGATAGAAATGCTACTCACAGATGACCAATGTACGAGGGCTATTCGTTGAGTAAGGTTCGATCGAGTGCGAACTGGAAACTACAGTGAAAACCGATAAAGCTTTTCACAGATGCCTTGGGCAGTGTCTCTAGTACCCACGTAGATCGCGTCACGTCGCTCTTTTCAATTCTGAACGCACAGTGAGCACGTGAAGATTCCTAGAATCGTTCGATCGGACACCAGCTCACTGCCTTGGCCTCTCTCTCACCCTGTCTCATCATCGACCCAGGTAAACTTCAGAAAGTCACGCGCAGTTCAGCCATTAGTAGAGAGACGGAATTGATATCAAGGTGGAGGCCTTAATCCAGCTTTAATTCATTACTTTATTCTAGTATTGTATTTCAGTCGGTCACTTTTAATCCATTACTTTTTTCTGATAATGCAATTCAATGAGTCACTTCTAAAAGGCACTTCCTCACGATTTTGGTAAAAGTCATTGTGGTATGCGGTTCGCCAAGTTAGATGCATCACATATTCCAGCTACTGGAGTACCCGCAGGGAATCAAAATTATCACTGCTTTCCGAAAGGGCCTTTCACCTGGAGAAGGATAAACCGTTATTGCAAACTGTGCTAAGAACAGTAATTTTACAGTCCACATTACGAATACATTGTTAGTTAAATATTTTAACATGCTCTAGTGTCTAGACGTTTTTAAAAAAGTAATGCTTAAATATTCAGTGCACAACAAACATGATTTCTGAAATTATTGTTAAGAGGCTCTTATTTCATAGAATTGACAAACTTACAGTTCTCTTACAAAAAAATGCATGAAACTAATACTGATATAAAAAATATCCTCTACAGATGTGGAAGTAATTGGTATTCTACATCTAACAATTTCCTTTTAAAACACATTTTGGCAATTTTTCTCAAAACTAGTCTGTTGTGACCTGAGGCCATTTAGAAATGACTGATTAAATTACCTTAGTTGTTTTTATTGGGACCTTAAGTTGAGTTCTAAGTATATTGTAATAAAGATAGAATTTGCATATTAATTATAGTCACAGAAATTGTGTTTGTCAATTGACAGTTCAAACATCGCAAAGTAGGTTTCCTTACTTACTAGTTCTAAACAGGTGCTCAATTGGATCACCTCAAGGTATCAAATGATTGGTGAATGATCGGTATTATACAGTATCCATTTGTATTTGTTCGGAACAAAGTTCATGTGTTCTGACCGTAACATACATATGCAAAATACTTGCGAACTTTGAATAATATTTCATGGAAACCTAATGTGGTCTAGTTATCTGTACAAATTGATCGTAAAAATAACTATGTACTTACTGTGTATTTTTACAGCTGAGCAACTCACTTGCACTGTAAGCGTATACAAAATGGTTAGCAAACTGATGGTGAAAGTTAAATCCATTTTAAAACACGTAAGTATTGGCAAATAAATATTTGGCCGTTCTCTCAATCCAGTCAGAAACTCGCCCACTTCAACTTTCTTTTTCAGTTGGATTACGTCAATTACGAAACTGCAACATATGGCAACTTCTAGGAACTACAGAGTCATATCATACCTGCGGTTACTTGGTACGTGACCCTTGGTTGACTTAGTTGAAACATACCTGTGAACAAAAGAAAACCAGATTAATAACGATCTCCAAGAGAACAGCAAGAAAAAGTTTCCATTGAATATAATGATCAATGGACGATAAAGACATATACAGTAATACAAAGAAAAGAGTTCGTAAATATGTGTGTGTGTGTGTGTGTGTGTGTGTGTGTGTGTGTGTGTGTTTGTGTGTTTTTGCCTCTCTGTCTACATTCACTGAACAGTATACAGAGATGTGATATTTAATCCTACAGCTGACGAACGTCACCTACCGTTTTGTTAAAAATAAGGTTATTCAAGTCATAGCACTTCATGATGTCTCAAATCCAACACTTTGACTGTTAAATCTATTTCTTCAACTGTAGTTTCTCAAGATTTTTTCCACGTGAAACTACACGCATTGTAACTTGCATTCATTATACAATGCAACCTGCAGGTCGTGTGTAGAAATAACGTGGATCACACTAGGAAGACAAACCGAGAGACCTGCCTAAGTGGTTCTGGTCTTCAATGCAGGTGGGACGGTAATTAAATAACGGTGTAGACATCCCCATTTAGGTTGTCCGTGGTATAGCGAAATCGATTATTTTAATAGCGGGTTGTTTCTTTGAAAAGGGCACAGCTAAACCGTTTCCTATCGTCGTCTGTTCCTGTCTTGTGATCCATCTGCAATTACATCAACCAAGGCAACCAAGGAACGTTAAACACTAACCAATATGGAACTGATAAAAAATTTTCTGACTTTGGAAAAATCAGTACGCCATTGTCTATAATACAAAAGATATGTGTAGCGAAAACCTTCCCACAGAGCAGTTGCATTGAAAATTTCTGGAACGGTAACTCAATCTGAGAGGGACAGGGGGGTGCTCTGAGGAAGTGCGGTGACAAAATTATAGTTCCTGTTAGACATAGAAAGTTTACGAGATAACAATAACTGCAGTCTAAGAATTTTTGCAACTGATGCATGTATTATTCAATTAACTGTTTTCACAGCTGTCCTCTTTCCACCTATCTTCTCTTTCCTCTGCATTTAACAGTGAAATTACCATTGCTCTCTCATTGTTACCGACCTACGTTTTACTTTTACCGAACGTTGTTTTGACGTTTCTATACGCTGAGTCATGCTTGCGATAGTCACTTTTTCTTCGATTCCGCGCTTGCTGATGGCTTTTATTCAAAGTGTAAGCATTGGCGGGTTTCTAAACCGGGACCGAGGAGATTGTAATCACTAGTCAAAGAATCTACCCCTGGAAAATGGCTCCAAGTGTTATGGAATTATTCTGGGTGAACACATCCATCCCATGGTACAATGTTTGTTTTCCAACGATGAAGTTTTTCTAAGAGGACAGGTCCGCTGTTGTTCACACAGGTCGCATCGTCTGGTACTGGGGTGCAAGGATAAGTTGTCGCACCTCCTTTGATTACCACAGTCATCGTATCTCAAAATCATTAAAACTTTGTGGTCTAATTGGGAATGAAATTTTCACCTCCATCGTCACCCGAACGTGCCACTGTTTTGCAGGAAGAATCGTATACGATTCCATTGAAAACCGAATGGACCTATATTTATCCATTCCCTAAGAAGTAGTAACTGGTTTGAATGCCAACGTGTCCCCTACACCGTATAAGACAAGGTAATTAGTTGTGTTTTTCGTCTTTCCATATTTTTTACAACGCCTATATGTATTCGTTTGGTTTATAGAAATACAAGAGACACTGTAGTGGCTGAGTTTTCATATTCCGATAGAGCTGAACGTTGCGTGTATACCTCGACGCTGGTAAGCCGTGTGTAACATCGCTTCTCAATATCTCTACCATCTGTGAGACGCCAATGTTCACAGTACAATGAATGATTAGACACCGTGGGAAAGTTTAAACAATATAGCGAGAATTCGAAGTTGCGTAAACTTTGTTTCGTAACGTATAGTCTCTGAGCAGGACTGCATGAGTGAAGTTATGCGCTCTGTGGCGCGCCGTGCATCTCTCTGAACTTTGCAAATAAGCACTGGAGGAAACAAAATGAGTCTGGTGTTAATTATCCTACTAGATGGACATGTACTGAATTTTGTATGACGCTAATTGAATGCGTTGTTGGAAGGCAGCCATCTTGTGAATTCTTGGAATTCTAAAAGCTGATGAATTTATAAAGTCGGAAGAAGATAAATACGAACGCTAACTATTGGTGTATAAGGAGAATATGGAAAATTAAATCATTTTTTAATTTGAAAAAGTAACTATAATCTTATTTCAATTGATACTACGCTTATGAATTCCGACGTGCAGCACATCGGAATAGACGTTCGGACCGAAGGATCTTGGCAGGAAATCCATGAGTGGAGCACGGCCAATCTTTCTCTGGGAGGATTTGTATTCACCGCAAAAGCGTTTTCCTCCTTTTTCATGTTTGCCTTGGACGGATAATACTACTACATTCCAGTCTGGAGTGGCGACCTTGCATGAATAACTTCCGAACGTTCTAAAGCGAGGAATCTAATTGCTTTTGGAGTTATAGCCTACGACGAACATAGCAACGGGACGTCGGACAATACAACATTAATGTCAACATGCCTCAGAAAGAAGATACCAGACGGAAGTTTCACTTAATAAGCACACTGATAATTACGCACACATCACATAAATAAGAAATCCTTGAGCCGCTCGGGATTAGGCGAACGGTCTAAGGCGCTGCAGTCATGGACTGTGCGGCTGCTCCCGGCGGAGGTTCGAGTCCTCCCTCAGGCATGGGGGTGAGTGTTTGTCCTTAGGATAATTTAGGTTAAGTAGTGTGTAAGCTTGACTGATGACCTTAGCAGTTAAGTCCGGTAATATTTCACATACATTTGAACATTTTTTGAACAAATCCTTGAGATTTCAATCAATTGACAGATAACATCAAACAAACAACATTACATCTGAAAATATACATTTTAATTTAGGATTTATTAAAAGTGCTGTAGAGCCACTGATATTTTCTCGCAGCTCTAGTTATGTTAAACGATTAAATTCCCGTGAGCCTCGGGAATTTTCAAGTGGCGATCACTTGGCAGTGGCCTAAGAACAATGATCTGGAAGCTTGTGGTTATTTAACCACTTGACGTAGATGGAAGCTCGAGATGATTTTATTAGTTTATATCGCTGTGAGACCATGTATTCGAAAGGAATTAATGAACTTATTTCTAACGTTACCTTACGGAATACAGGTCTTTTCAGACAAACCTCTCAAGTTATCGGTTAACAGATGTGAAAACACGTTCCGAACGCCGCTACGAAACGGTGTAAAAATCTGCTTGGGACCCTCCCTCCGCATTATCTCAGGGACGTGCTAGGGCTGCACTCGCAGTTGCTGGCGGTAATGAATAGCCATTAAGGGGCAGGAAGCATTCCTGTGTGACACGGGCGCTGGTTGGGTTGCGGCAGCGCCAGGGGACGACAAGCGGCCGTAAGGGGCGCAAAAAAGGGGGGGCGCGATTCTGCTGTGCGGCGCGGGGCGGGGCGGGGAGGGGATGGTAAGGGTTAGGGCAGAGTAGGCTGGGTAGGGCGAGGTAGGTAGGGTAGGGTGTGGTGCGGGCCGCGCGCGAGGCGGCTGCGGCTGCGGCGCGGCATTCAGAGCTGACTAATGCTCTGCGGCCGCGCCGCGTCCTCGCGCTGATCATTACTGTCACTGATATAATGGGCAGAATTTAATTGCCGGCAGGGGCGGCGGCTGAAACAAATGAGAGCAAGAGCGCGCTGCGGGCGTCACGCCCCTCCCAGGAGAGCCGCCGGGCAAAACTCTGCGCCGGGGCTGCGGCGCCGTGAGGCGCACGTCGTGCACTGTCGTGTACCACTTATACATCGACAACAGCAGCACTAGCGAATGGCAAAGAAAAGACGAATGATATGATCTCGTAAAATGATGCAAAATGTAAGAAGTTCTCAGAATAACAGGTGCAAGCTATAGGGAAAGAAGGATAATACAAAATATGCGTAAACAACCAAGAAGAATCAACAAGAATGGAAGACCACGAATGAAGAAGCAGTCACAGAAATAAAATACAGGCTCAGGAAGGAGAATAAAATTCAGAATGAAAGATTGTCGTTGATAAGATTTGCTGATGACATTGCTATCGTCAGTGAAAGGGAGGAATAATTACAGAACACACTGAATGGACCTGGCAGTCTATGGAAGCAGAATATAGGTTGAGAGTAAATCGAAGAAAGACGAAGGTAATGAGGAGTAGCAGAAATGAGATCCATAATAGCCTTAACACAAAAATTTGGGGACACGAAGTCGATCAGTTGAAGGAATTCTGATACCGTGGGAGCAAAATAACGTTTGATACATGGAGCATATACTCATAAAATGCGGACTAGCGTATACAAAGAGGGCCAAAAGATGTCCACTATTATCAAGTGGAGGAATAAATACCTGAGAAAGTACAAGTAACTAACCAATAAGATCAAAGTATTTATAAACTATCCTCGCTTGAAAAGGACAGAAACCAAAGCAGATTGAGTAAAGAGCTAACAAACTTACAAACTAAAGATAATATAGAAGCCGAATGACAAAATTGAAATAAAGTGATATATAGATTAGCAGGAGAAGTTCTCAGTAAAAAAAAAAAAGGGAAAGGAACTGCCTGATAATATGAAATGAGGATGTAACAAAACTTGTTGAAGAAAAACAAGATGCATATATAAAATACTTAAGCAACCCCACGGCTGAAAAGACACAGTACTCTAAGGAGAGAAGAAATATTGCTAGATATGAAGTACGAAAGGCACACCAAGAACATTGGCAGAGGTTTATTTTTCATATCAAGAACGACGTTCACAGGAGACAGCAAGTGTCCTATAAAGTTTTAAAAATTTTGAACACGACAGAAAAAGATCCAAGTAAAAAGTATTCAAGGACAACAAACGGTAAATTATTATAAAGGATTATTTTATGATGATACACCACAAGAATCTGAAATTGAAAGAACAGATGACAAGTCAGACGAAGTAAAGTCCACCTCAATGTCACTTAAGAACACAAAAGCGACGTAAAGAAATAGTATTAACGCTGAATTGCTAAGATATGGAGGAATGATGCTACATCTACGACTGATAGATCTGTTAAACGAATTTTGGAAGAGCAAGAGTATCCCCAAAGACTGGAAGATTGCTAGGGTTATACCAGTTTTTAAAAAAGGAGACAAAAGCCTGTGCAGTAACTGAGATGAATAAGTTTATTAAATTCAGATTGCAGGTTACATGTTACGATTTTAAACACATGACTTACAAAATGCAACGGAAGTAGTACTGCTTGAAGAACAAATGGGTTTTAGGAAATGACGATGGATGAATTTTTTTATAAATAATACAAAACTGCAGAGAATTTAATAAAGAAACATTATTTTTATCGATTTTTTAAAAATATGTTTTACCCTGTCAATAGACAGAAATTTTAGAAGATAATAACGAATCGCAGATATCCGAGACATCTAATAACTGCGGTAAACGACTGTCACTCTAGATCTCAACGGAAAAAAGACTAATGAGACGCAAACTAACGAAGAAGTACCACAAGGCCGCTATATCTCCCCAACTTCGTTTAACATTTACATACATGGAATAATGTAGGTATGGAAAACAGAATTTCAAAAAAGTAATACATGGACATGAGGACTCTTTTAAATAACTCACTAAATGCTGACCATGTAGATATCCTAGCATACGAAGAGGAGGATCTTCAGAAAGGAATTTACTTACTGAAACAAAAAAGTGCGAAATTTGACATGAAGTTCTCAACAGAAAAACTAAGACAATGGCCTCTATGCGAAAAAAAACACATTAGAACCAAAATAGTGTTAGACGTCAGTTACCCAGGATGTGAGGTAACATACGGCTACAGCAAAGATATAGAAATTAAGCTTAGTAAATTCAGTTATGTGGAACAATCAACAGAAACCTTAAAAGCAAAACACACAAAGATACACAAAACAGGTGCAGTCCCCACAATGCTACGAGGGTTGGAACTTAAATAGTAGCAACTATTTATTCACAATCGATACAAAAGAGTTACATGTTTCCACCTGTTACTGTCCTTCAGATTAGTCACCAGCGTTGTGTAGAATCCGTTGCAAGCGATGTGGAAAGCGCAGTATACGGTTAGCAGAGTGTGTTCTGAAAGCCGTATTCAGGCACAAGAAACGAAATTCCTGAGACGAATGAAAGGTTGCACAACATAATACAGACTAAGGAATCAAGATATCAGAAACTGAAAGTTTTTAGTCTAAATGATAAAATTCTAGATTATAGGGAAAATGGAACGAATACGTAGACTGAGTGACAGACTCCCTTACAGGGTGCAAATTAAAAGTACCAAAGAAGAAGAGATAGAGGAAGACCCCGGCAATAGGATTACCGTAGCAGGCAATTTAGCCCGTTACCTGAAGAAGGAGGTTTCAGGGGCACAACAATGTACGAAAGTGAAACATGAGCTATGGGAAACCGGAAAAACGATACCGAAAAAATAGGTGGATTTAAGATGTACGTTTTAAGACATGAGTTAATAACTCCCATGGTACTAGATCGAGCGGCAGAGGAGTAAAAACAAGGCAGGAAGACAGGGACTGGAATCCATCCAACGAATAACTGAGCACGTTGTGTGTAAGGGCTACCCTGAGATGAAGAAGTTGGGATAGAAGAGGAAGTTGTGGTGGGCAGCATCAGACCAATCAGAAGGCTTCTGATATATATAGCAGTCTTGTCTTTCCTGACGGAGTGCCTAAGAGTCAGTCCTAATATGACTCCTCGCATACACGGCCTACGTTCCATAACTTGCTTCTCCCGTATGATGACGGCACCTCTTTCCCTCCAGTCCATCCTACTCTCCATTCATCGCAATGAACCCACCGTCGGCCAATTCCATCTCGACAACTTCATCTCCTGGTGCAACCAATGACACTTTTCCAGCAATGCTCCAAACAAGTTTCGCAATCATAGGGGACGAGGAGACCACCAGTGCAGTATATTTCACGTCTTGACCTGACAGACTTCAGAATTCATCTGACTAGTATGATGGAGTCCACCACAGTATCCTCTCTTACGCCAACCTCTTCACCACACAGTAGCACTTGCACCCTACGTCCTCTATTATTTGTCTGGTCCATTCAAACTTTTACTTCTACAGTTTTTACCCACTACAGGTAAATCTAGTATCTTGGAGGTCTTCGCATCCGGTCCCTTCTTCTTGTCAATGTTTTCCATTTGTTCCTCTCCTCGTCGACTCTGCGGAGAACCTATTGGTCTACTGTAAGTCCACCAAATTTTCAAAGGCCGTCTACAGCAATATACTCCTAAAGTCTCGATTCTCTTATTTTCCGGTTTTACAACAGTGCATGATTTATTACCGTGTAATGCTGCTCTCCAGTAGTGTGTCCTCCGAAATTTGTTGCTCAAATTAAGGCCACTTGCCTTTGCTCAAAAAAGACCTCTTTCCCGGACTATTCTCCTTATCTCCCTCTTTCTTCGGTGTCATGTAATTTCGCTTTCTCCACTTGCATGTACTTTGTTTTAAGTTTATCACTAATCTCATTTCTGCTAATCCTCATTAATTTCGTCTTTTTTGACTTACTCCCAATCCAAAGCATTTGGTCATTAGTTTTAGAGTGGACTGAAATGTCGTTACTGAATCTTGTCACTGGTATACTTTGTTACTGAATTTTAATCCTACTGCTGTAGTTTCATTCATTTCAGTCGTTGCATCTTCGATGTACAGACTGAACAGTGGGGGCGAACGACTGTAGACCTGTCTTACACACATTTACATCCGTGGGCCTTTTCTTACCTTCCATTCTTTTTTTTTTTGCTCTGTTGGTTCTTTTACATATTGTGTATTACAGTCATATGTTCTGATTTTTCTTAAGTCTTATTTCCATAATGAAGCACTGCGAGAGAACTGCCTCTCTACTCTGTTAACTAACCAACAGAGCAAAAGTAATCGGGGAAGCAGAAACGAAAACAACATCTTATTTAAACTCAGGGATTTGCGCTCATATTAGTCAGTGATAATATAGTTTCTGTTGTTGATCCGGTATCTTTTAAGATCAGGGTTAACTAATGTGCGCGAAATGAGGGTAACCAAAGAAACTCAGAAATTTTAGAGCCTGAAATTATCAAGTGTAACGTGAAATTAGAATCCACTAAGTGCTCAGTGTCTCAAGTGTCTACTGGACATTAAACTTACTTAATTTCGCTAGTAAATACTTTCGGAAAGAAAGGGCTACTCCAGTACTTCGTCTATTTTGGTAATTTGCTATGTGAGAATGGCTGCTGTTATGTCTGGGAATCTGCGCTGCTGAATAACGCCGGATATAACGTAAGAAGCAATAACACCTACGTTATACAGAGAAACAGCCACATCAGAACAAAATACAGAGAGTGTCATTACGCGGCTGAAACGTGTCTGGCACTGCATAACAGAATAAGCAACAGGAATTAAAATGTCAGATGACATAATCAATTACAAAATATAATCCCGCGGTCACGAGTTTGAAGCGGTCCAGGGTGCAAATATACACTCCTGGAAATTGAAATAAGAACACCATGAATTCATTGTCCCAGGAAGGGGAAACTTTATTGACACATTTCTGGGGTCAGATACATCACATGATCACACTGACAGAACCACAGGCACATAGACACAGGCAACAGAGCATGCACAATGTCGGCACTAGTACAGTGTATATCCACCTTTCGCAGCAATGCAGGCTGCTATTCTCTCATGGAGACAATCGTAGAGATGCTGGATGTAGTCCTGTGGAACGGCTTGCCATGCCATTTCCACCTGGCGCCTCAGTTGGACCAGCGTTCGTGCTGGACGTGCAGACCGCGTGAGACGACGCTTCATCCAGTCCCAAACATGCTCAATGGGGGACACTTCCGGAGATCTTGCTGGCCAGGGTAGTTGACTTACACCTTCTAGAGCACGTTGGGTGGCACGGGATACATGCGGACGTGCATTGTCCTGTTGGAACAGCAAGTTCCCTTGCCGGTCTAGGAATGGTAGAACGATGGGTTCGATGACGGTTTGGATGTACCGTGCACTATTCAGTGTCCCCTCGACGATCACCAGTGGTGTACGGCCAGTGTAGGAGATCGCTCCCCACACCATGATGCCGGGTGTTGGCCCTGTGTGCCTCGGTCGTATGCAGTCCTGATTGTGGCGCTCACCTGCACGGCGCCAAACACGCATACGACCATCATTGGCACCAAGGCAGAAGCGACTCTCATCGCTGAAGACGACACGTCTCCATTCGTCCCTCCATTCACGCCTGTCGCGACACCACTGGAGGCGGGCTGGACGATGTTGGGGCGTGAGCGGAAGACGGCCTAACGGTGTGCGGGACCGTAGCCCAGCTTCATGGAGACGGTTGCGAATGGTTCTCGCCGATACCCCAGAAGCAACAGTGTCCCTAATTTGCTGGCAAGTGGCGGTGCGGTCCCCTACGGCACTGCGTAGGATCCTACGGTCTTGGCGTGCATCCGTGCGTCGCTGCGGTCCGGTCCCAGGTCGACGGGCACGTGCACCTTCCGCCGACCACTGGCGACAATATCGATGTACTGTGGAGACCTCACGCCCCACGTGTTGAGCAATTCGGCGGTACGTCCACCCGGCCTCCCGCATGCCCACTATACGCCCTCGCTCAAAGTCCGTCAACTGCACATACGGTTCACGTCCACGCTGTCGCGGCATGCTACCAGTGTTAAAGACTGCGATGGAGCTCCGTATGCCACGGCAAACTGGCTGACACTGACGGCGGCGGTGCACAAATGCTGCGCAGCTAGCGCCATTCGACGGCCAACACCGCGGTTCCTGGTGTGTCCGCTGTGCCGTGCGTGTGATCATTGCTTGTACAGCCCTCTCGCAGTGTCCGGAGCAAGTATGGTGGGTCTGACACACCGGTGTCAATGTGTTCTTTTTTCCATTTCCAGGAGTGTATATTTATTTGGCTGTAGATCCCACAGCTGACAGCACAGCAAGGTTTAGACGAGACCACAGATGACACGTCATCCAGCAACTACTTGACAATGGTCACGGTGACAAGACCGAAAGGCCATGGGCATTCTACCACGATGATGATATGAGAATTCTTCTCTTTAATTAATACATATCACCAAGGCCGCACCAAGAATTTGAGCTAGAGTGGAGGGCAACTTATTATACGTTTGTGGAAAATGACAGAATTAGTTTTTACGAGTGGAAAAATGTTGCCTCGTCGAACGAGTCTCGTTTCAAATTTTATTGTGCGGATGGACGTGTATGGAAATGGGGGCAGCCACATGAATGCACGGATCCTTCATATTAGCTGGGGACTGTTGATCCCTGATATGTCTAGCTACGACTTTGACAGGTGACGCTTATCTAAGCATCCTGTCTCGTCACGAGCATACATTCATGTCATTTTGTGCAATCCGACAGGAGAGCAGGACAATGTGATACCCAAAACATCAGAACTGCTACAGGATTGCTTCAGGAACACTCTTCTAAGTTTAAACACTTCCGCTGGCCACGAGACTCCCCAGACATGAACATTATTCAGCATATCTGGAGTGACTTGCAAGGTGGTTCAGAAGAGATCTCTCCCCCCCCCCCCCTCGCGCTTTTACGGATGATTTACGGACAGCCCTGCAGGATTTATGGCTACGGTTGTTAGTAGTCAGTGTTCCATAAATCTCCTGGTCTTCTTCAGATTTATTTTGTCAGTGGTTAATCCTTGAGACTGGGCCCAGGGTCCTGCCATGGTGGCTCAGCACTCGCGATGTCAACAAATGTTCAGGGTTCTCTTATGCGTCCCAGTCTGACACCCAGCCTACTACACTGTTTAGCGACCGCACAGACACTACCGTGAATTTTAAGATTCGTTGTTCAAATGGTTCAAATGGCTCTGAGCACTATGGGACTTAACTGCTGTGGTCATGAGTCCCCTAGAACTTAGAACTACTTAAACCTAACTAACCTAAGGACAGAACAGACATCCATGCCCGAGGCAGGATTCGAACCTGCGACCGTAGCGGTCGCGCGGTTCCAAACTGTAGCGCCTAGAACCGCTCGGCCACTTCGGCCGGCGTTGTTCAAAAGATAACTGTATTATAAGAGACGATCAAAAAGTTTTCGTTTGAGGACGTTGCTGCAGCGCATACTCAATGCTTGTATGTAAGCACCGACATGTTAGCAAATACGTACTGAGGCATTCGTACCTTTCCAAAGTCGTCCGTTAAATGCGGAAACGTGGACTATAGCGAAGTTATTAATAAATGTGTCCAAGCAGGACGGATGCGCTGGTATTCTTTTCTTGCTTGCCGAAGGCTAAACACCGGTAGACATCCATCGTAGAATGAAGAATGTGTATGGGACAGCACGTCTGTCGAAGACCACTGTTGTCGGGGGAAAATTGTGACAAGGGATGTTGCTGCTTCACAATAGCGCAAGACACCATTTCGCAAATGTCGTATCTCACGCTAACTCAAATGGGAGACACTTGAGCACCCCCCTCCCCCCCCCCCACTGCCCCCATCCCCCCGCCCCAGTCTTGACCTCTGGCCATACGATTGTAACGCATACCTTCCCTTAAAATGACCTCGGAGGGTCGACGATTCCTTTGAGACGATGATGTGCAGCAGCCAGTTACGGACTTCTTCACATAACACCGACACGGTGTTATACCAAACGGGTACCTTGTCATCAGTAGAACGATTTTGTCAGTGCTCGTTATTATTTTGCCTGACCGACTACCGATTGTAGAATGTACGGTCTTGAAACGGAAAAATTTTGTTCACCCCTTATAAACTGTAAGGATCGTGAATTCCAGAACGCCATGACACAAAATTTTTATTCAAACAGATTTAAAAATAGTTCTGACTTACGTGGATGCGTAGGGAAGTACTGTGGAGTCTCCAGTTTAAATAAAGCCCCACTAGTACGTTATTTCTTGCATCTACAAACTCTCAAGCTCCTTCAGGATTAATAGAGAGCGAAATAAGTTGGTCTGTTGCCCGTAGCAAATTGGAAGGCACAACACAGCGGACGGCCACGTGGCCCGAGTGTTGCATATTTTAGGTGGCCACAGAGCGCTGGCAGCCAATGTCTTTCGAGTTTTCTTTTCGACTTGGCTTTAATAGTAATGACGACTGCCCCCTCTAGGGTTGCACGTGCGTGCCGAAGAGAAAATTAAAAAGAGGAAGAAAAGAAGTATTTAGGTCGCGCAGTAATTAAACAGATGTGGCGTGTTAGCTGAATAACACTGTTACGCCTTTCTTTTATTTTGTCTGCAGTGTTTTTGATGACAGAGAGGTACCATCTTCTTGATAAAGTTATTCTCGCATGTAATGCCGATAACGTTTTAGTACCACAGAGCAGTAGCTGCGATAAAAAGTGGCGAACAGAAGGTGGGCACCAGGAACCGATGAGGAGCAGAATGATATCATATTTGTTGTAAGTCGTTTTAAATCGTATTCACAGGGTACGAGCCCCTTCTACACCCTGTCTTGTGCGTGTCATGTCGCCAGAATAACAGAAAATCCGTGGAATATAAAGAACCTTAGTTATTGTTCTCTTCAGTCTCAATAAACTGATGCATATCTTGAAGCAACTCTATCCTGTGCATGTCTCTTCTCCTCTGAATACCTACTTCACCCCTCTCCCATTTGAACCTGTTGACTGTATTCATGCCTCTATAGCCCCTCCACCTCCACCCCCAACACACACACACACTTCCCTATATTATCAAATTCCCAACACCTTGATGCATCATGATGTGCCCTATCAACTCTGATCCTCTTTTTTTTAGTGAAGCTGCTTCATTACCTTCTTTTTCTCCAAGTTCGGTTAGGTACCTCCTCACTATATATTCGATCTACCCTTTTAATCTTCACTATACTTCCGTAGCACCACATTTCAAAGACTTCTCTTACTGTCTGGACTGGTTATGCTCCATGTGCCACTTCCGTACAAGGCTACACTGAAGACAAAAAAATCAGCTAAGACTTCCTACATAACAGATGTTAACGAACTCCTCCTTTCCAAAAACTTTTTTCGTGCTACTGACAGTCCATTTTATATCTTTTGTACTGCAGCCATCATCAGTTATTTTGTTGCCCAAATAGCAAATTTATCTGCTATTACTTCTAGTGTCTCATTTTGTAATGTAATTCGCTCAGCATGACCTCATTTAAATCGATTACATTTCGTTACCATTGGACTACTTTTCTTAACGTTTATCTTAGAACCACATAACTTTAGAAAAATAGTTCAAAATAAAAAAAGGATGGAGATACACTAGTCGAAGAACAAAAGGCAATTGGAAAGAAAGAACAGGGATATCCAGCTTCATTAAGGGAACACTGTAAAGAAATTCATCCAATACGATCGAAAGTTTACACACGGGCCAGTGACATTACTGTGATCATCACCTATGTTCGACATAAACGTGCAATAACCACTAACAGATGGTAGGTGGCAACACTAGCAGTGGAGGATATATAAAGCGTGTTATGGGCAGGTGAACACCAGTACAGTCGTTGCGATACGGAAACAATGCGTTTTATCCAACGTCTACAAGGACATGATCATTATCTTTCGGGCCAAGAGTGGAACCATTTCCGAAACGGCTAAGTCTGTAAACAGCAAGAATGCCGCGGTAGTTAAAATATAAAGTATACAGGGTGTTACAGAAAGGTACGGCCAAACTTTCAGGAAACATTCCTCACACACAAAGGAAGAAAATATGTTATGTGGACATGTGTCCGGAAACGCTTACTTTCCATGTTAGAGCTCATTTTATTACTTCTCTTCAAATCACATTAATCATGGAATGGCAACACACAGCAACAGAACGTACCAGCGTGACTTCAAACACTTTGTTACATGAAATGCACAAAATGTCCTCCGTTAGCGAGGATACATGCATCCACTCTCCGTCGCATGGAATCCCTGATGCGCTGATGCAGCCCTTGAGAATGGCGTATTGTATCACAGCAGTCCACAATACGAGCACGAAGAGTCTCTACATTTGGTACCGGGGTTGCGTAGACAAGAGCTTTCAAATGCCCCCATAAATGAAAGTCAAGAGGGTTGAGGTCAGGAGAGCGTGGAGTCCATGGAATTGGTCCGCCTCTACCAATTCATCGGTCACCGAATCTGTTGTTGAGAAGCGTACGAACACTTCGATTGAAATGTGCATGAGCTCCATCGTGCATGAACCACATGTTGTGTCGTACTTCTAAAGGCACATGTTCTACCAGCACAGGTAGAGTATCCCGTATGAAATCATGACGGTGAATCGAGGAAGTACAGTACATACTGACGAAACTAAAATGAGCTCTAGCATGGAAATTAAGCGTTTCCGGACACATGTCGACATAACATATTCTCTTTATTTGTGTGTGAGGAATGTTTCCTGAAAGTTTGGCCGTATCTTTTTGTAACACTCTGTATGTTAAAATGGCGCTATCCAAATCCTGTGCGGAGATATCTATGGTGCACCACGGGCCGTAGATGACAGGGGTGGACGTCGGCTGCGGAGATGTGTATGGGTGAATAGACGTGCAACTGTTAAGAAACTGACCGCCCTGGTGAACCAACAGGCTCCCAATTGTCGTTCAAGAGTCAACGACCGTTCAGCGAACGTAGCTGCGTATGGCCCTCTGCAGCAGGCGTCCTATTCAGACGCTCTTGTTGACTGGTGTTCAGGGCGACGAAGACAGGAATTTTCACGCCAGTACCGCAACTACACTCCTGGAAATTGAAATAAGAACACCGTGAATTCATTGTCCCAGGAAGGGGAAACTTTATTGACACATTCCTGGGGTCAGATACATCACATGATCACACTGACAGAACCACAGGCACATAGACACAGGCAACAGAGCATGCACAATGTCGGCACTAGTACAGTGTATATCCACCTTTCGCAGCAATGCAGGCTGCTATTCTCCCATGGAGACGATCGTAGAGATGCTGGATGTAGTCCTGTGGAACGGCTTGCCATGCCATTTCCACCTGGCGCCTCAGTTGGACCAGCGTTCGTGCTGGACGTGCAGACCGCGTGAGACGACGCTTCATCCAGTCCCAAACATGCTCAATGGGGGACAGATCCGGAGATCTTGCTGGCCACGGTAGTTGACTTACACCTTCTAGAGCACGTTGGGTGGCACGGGATACATGCGGACGTGCATTGTCCTGTTGGAACAGCAAGTTCCCTTGCCGGTCTAGGAATGGTAGAACGATGGGTTCGATGACGGTTTGGATGTACCGTGCACAGGTTACGACCTGTTTTGTACCTTTGAGCAGGTTGACGTATAATGTTGAAGATGTTCAAAGAAACAATTGTCATAATACAGGAAATGCGTAAAAATACGGATGAAGTGGTTTCTACTAATCATTAACATTAACGCTCAACATGATCGAGATTAGTTACTCTTATGTCTGACCTGAATTTTCTTCTGACAGTTTATCCGGTCAAAATTATGATGATATCCCTCTGTTGCCATGACGTCATTTTGTTACGTTTTTATTTTATTTATTTATTTATTTATTTATTTATTTATTTATTTTGTTTTTTTTTTGTTTGAGCGCTCAATCTGCCCGGTGTGTTACAAAAGCTTCCATGTTTGATGATACTCCATCAACCTATCTCTCTCGCTAGCGTTCTGCCTGACAGTTTACCTATTCTGCTCTGCCTCAGGCGTTGTCAAGGAAGAACTCTTTAGATTTCTTAAACATCCAAAAAGAATATTATTCTGTAGTACAACAGTTCTTATAGAGGTTGAGTATCATCCATGTGTCTTTGTATTTTACACCTGCTTTCTTCGCCACTCTTACCACCTAACATTATATAGAAAGGTGAGATTGTCAATAAAATGCAGTGTAAACCTACATCGGCACGTAAATGGGAAGAGATGACGAAGGAAAATTATGAGAAAACTAGATACTCAGAGTGAACCAAAACTAACAAAGAAAAATAATTTCAGTGCATGATGTCATCAAAACGAGAAGGACGAGCTACTTGTGTAACACATGTGTGTCTGATGGCCGAGTCATCCTCTACCTGCAGAACTTTGTTCTCGCCCATTTCCCTCCGATCTTTCCTGGAATCCGTGCGGAGTCGCAGGGAAGAGAAAGTGGTCGCCGTACGTGGATTAAAACCAAACGAGACAAAAGTGGCCGGCGGAAGTTTTAATGAAATTAAGCTCCGTGAAACGCAATTCCGCGCCAAGGGATTTAACGGCGTAATCAATGAGGGAGTCAGCGGGAGCGGCCCTGGAAGGGTCACAGAGATAGGGCGGCCGCCCGTGTCTGCAGACACAATCGCAGCCGCCGGACGGTCACGTGATATTTAGCCCTCCATTACCGGCTCGCTGCCGGCTCGCATTATTTTCCCCTTTTTCAGGTGCCGAGCCGAGGTGCACGGCATCCGGGCGTGCCTCTGCGCGGATCACTCGTCCGCCCACCCGCTTTCCACCCCGCCGTTCCGCCGCCCGGCACCCCCGGTCCGCGACCAGTGCTGGCAACTTTTGCAATAAAGTTCTTCGGCTGTCAAACGCTAATTTGTACACGGGCGCTGTTTCGCGCAGTGGGCGGCGCGCAGATTAAAGTTCCTCACATGGAGCCTTGCCAGCTGCTGGCCTTAATTTCTGCGGCCGTTCGCAGCCAGTCAGAATACTCCGGCGTTCCAGCACCAGTATTCCCTCTGCTGGCTGAAGTACACTGCCGACGGAAGCAGAAAACACAGATTCCACAATTGTAGCTTTAACACTTCGTTTATCAGTTCAGACAGTTTGCTAAATAGACAGACATGCCATTTTCATCTCGTTACACACCACAGCAGCAATAAATTTCGAAAATGACGTATTTCTATCAGGCTGTCTTTCAAAATATTTTATTTGCACTCTTATCTTCGGATACCGTCCATTCTCAGGTACGTGTTAACGATGCACTGCCGCAATGGTGCAAAGTACTGACTTATCAACGATCCAAGATTAAAACGACTTACTTGAAATGGACAGCGTCCGAAAATAATAAAGCAAATAAAACATGTTGTTAATGTTTAATAATCTTTAAAATGGAGACGGCGATTCAGTTAACAAAAACATTTACAACAAAAAGAGTCTCTCGTGCAACTGCAAAATACGACACTATACAACAGTAATTAGACCCGAAGCTCTCTACGCATCTGACACACTAAACCTTCAACACAGAACAGTAAAAGAGGAATTATAAGTGAAAGAACGTAGGATAATGAGGAAAATCCTAGGACCAAGAACTAAAGATGGGGTACATTATCCAAAACCCAATGTAGAAATATATAAAAATATCTCCAAAATAACAGACACAATGCGCATGAGAAGAATCCAATTCATGGGGCACTTAGAAAGAATGGACTCAAACAGGTTAACGCACAAAATCCATACATTTTTAAAGAACAAAACTACAAGACCGAACTGGTACAAACAGACGGAAAAAGACCTGAGAGAATTAGGGTCTCCAAATCTACATGATAAAAATGAAATCAGAAAAATCACAAACACACGGGGTTTTGAGGAAGAAGAGAGAAAAACTAACCGACATATATGGTCTACGCAACGAAAGTTGGCCAATTCGTTGTTTATGAAGGAATACTGGGCGAAAAGGAAGGCCAAGAAATGTTAATTACGCGTGGTCCTAAGTGACCGATCCGCGAAGAAGAAGAAGAAGAATCTTCAAACTGTTCTTTTACAAACATTTCTAATGCACTAATTGGTTTCATAGTGAATGAAGACAACTTAAGCTGCTTCAACTGTTAAGTAGTCCTTTTTTGAGAACACTGCCGGTTTCGCGCCGATATATAGGGTGTTACAAAAAGGTACGACCAAACTTTCAGGAAACATTCCTCACACACAAATAAAGAAAAGATGTTATGTGGACATGTGTCCGGAAACGCTTACTTTTCCATGTTAGATGTCATTTTAGTTTCGTCAGTATGTACTGTACTTCCTCCATTAACCGCCAGTTGGCCCAGTTGAAGGAAGGTAATGTTGACTTCGGTGCATGTGTTGACATGCGACTCATTGCTCTACAGTTCTAGCATCAAGCACATCAGTACGTAGCATCAACAGGTTAGTGTTCATCACGAACGTGGTTTTGCAGTCAGTGCAATGTTTACAAATGCGGAGTTGGCAGATGCCCATTTGATGTATGGATTAGCACAGAGCAATAGCCGTGGCGCGGTACGTTTGTATCGAGACAGATTTCCGGAACGAAGGTGTCCCGACAGGAAGACGTTCGAAGCAATTGATCGGCGTCTTAGGGAGCACGGAGCATTCCAGCCTATGACTCGCGACTGGGGAAGACCTAGAACGACGAGGACACCTGCAATGGACGAGGCAACTCGTCGTGCAGTTGACGATAACCCTGATGTCAGCGTCAGAGAAGTTGCTGCTGTACAAGGTAACGTTGACCACGTCACTGTATGGAGAGTGCTACCGGAGAACCAGTTGTTTCCGTACCATGTACAGCGTGTGCAGGCACTATTAGCAGCTGATTGGCCTCCACGGGTACATTTTTCGAATGGTTCATCCAACAATGTGTCAATCCTCATTTCAGTGCAAATGTTCTCTTTACGGATGAGGCTTCATTCCAACGTGATCAAATTGTAAATTTTGACAATCAACATGTGTGGTCTAACGAGAATCCGCACGCAATTGTGCAATCACGTCAACAACACAGATTTTCTGTGAACGTTGGGGCAGGCATTGTTGGTGATGTCTTGATTGGGCCCCATGTTCTTCCACCTACGATCAATGGAGCACGTTATAATGATTTCATACGGAATAATCTACCTGTGCTGCTAGAACATGTGCCTGTACAAGCACGACACAACATGTGGTTCATGCACGATGGAGCTCCTGCAAATTTCAGTCAAAGTGTTCGTACGCTTCTCAACAACAGATTCGGTGACCAAAGGTAGTGGTAGTGGCGGACCAATTGCATGGCCTCCACGCTCTCCTGACGTCAACCCTCTTGACTTTCATTTATGGGGGAATTTGAAAGCTCTTGTCTACGCAACCCCGGTACCAAATGTAGAGACTCTTCGTGCTCGTATTGTGGGCGGCTGTGATTCCATTCTCCAGGGCTGCATCAGCGCTTCAGGGATTCCATGCGACGGAGGGTGGATGCATGTATCCTCGCTAACGGAGGATATTTTGAACATTTCCTGTAACAAAGTGTTTGAAGTCACGCTGGTACGTTATGTTGCTGTGTGTTTCCATTCCATGATTAATGTGATTTGAAGAGAAGTAATAAAATGAGCTCTAACATGGAAAGTAAGAGATTCCGGACACATGTCCACATAACATATTTTCTTTCTTTGTGTGTGAGGAATGTTTCCTGAAAGTTTGGCCGTACCTTTTAGTAACACCCTGTACGTGCGTCCTCAGGTGATGTAATGGATGGGCATCAAATAATCGGGAAGCTAAAATGTCCTCATAGTTCAGTTGCAAATTGAAAATGCTGACCCATTATAGGATGTTTTCAACAGTAAAATTGTCATTAAGACCAGTAGCTGAACGTCAAACTCTGGTGACAAAACCATTAAGCAAATGTGAATACGGCAACAGTTTATAATGACGGACTAGTAATCGGTGATGTACTAGAAGCTCATATTGTGCAAATATACCAGAGTCTGATACCATGAATCATGCGACTCCCAAGGCTTTTCCTTTTTTTGCAAGTAAAATGTTTTTGAACTCAGCCTGTTCGAATTATATTTCAGAAATACCAGATTTGCGGCTGGATTCAGAAGTCCGGAGTTAGAAGAGATAGAACTAATACGATGTTCTTACCGGATGGAATCTGCGGGCGCTACTCAGTAGCGAGCCAGTGGGTGTGTTGGACCTTCCATCGAGCTACAGACTCCCTTGAAGATGTCCGCGGCAGGCGGGGACGAAACGTTGGGAATTTACACAGAATTCATCAACCTACCCCGGCATAACAGCCCGGATAATTATAATGGACATGACATTTCCGGCCGTGAAAGTCTACATTTTAGTATGTTTATTCTGTCACACGTTTCAGCTGCACATAACGCCATCCTCAGGCCCACGCGTGCTAGTAACAAGAATTCCACAGCAAATGTAAAATAATATAGATGCGAAACATTATTTCTGAGTACCGACTAATTTATGAATCGTTAGTTACCTTTTGTCATCTTTACCGACGTTCTCTTCCAAGTGGAACGTAACCGTAACTTATGTCATTTCTATTAACAACACGTGTAAACACAAATATTTTATTCAGATTCTGTATTTGAGTCATCAGTCTTATGACTGCCAACGGCCTTGCAGCAGTGGTACCACCGATTCCTGTCAGATCATTGAAGTTAAGCGCTGTCGGGCTTGGCTATCACTTGGATGGGTGACCGGTCTTGGCTAGGGGGGTGCACTCGCTCCTTGTGATGCCAACTGGGGAACCACTTGATTGAGGAGTAGCGGCGCCAACACCCGGGAGAGCTGCGTGCTGACCATATGCCATCCGTATTCGAATTCAATGGAACCTATCAGCTAAGGATGTAACTGCGATCAGTCGGTACCATTAGGAATTTCGAGGCCTGTTCATGACTGGTTTGATGCGGCCCGACACGAATTCGCCTCTTGTGCTAAGCTGTTCAACTCAGAGTAGCATTGGCCCACACATCGTAGAATATATTTCTTTCTCTTTTTTCTCTATCAGTTTTTACGCTTTACAGCTTCTTCTAGTACCATGGACGATGGAAGATTAAATGTACGAAAAGGAAGATTGTTAAGACCCATTTATTGCAACTTGATTTCATTCTAAACTTCAGTGCGACGTATTTGCAGCCAGTTTTTATTTTCTCGCAGATACATTTCTAGATTAGTCACAGTAACTTGGTGTGAATACCAAAGAATTTTTTGTTTTACCCTCTTTCCAGGAACAACTATTCCACATATCTCTCCAGAAAGACACAATTCCTACAAGTAACTTCCATGAATCACTACACTAAGACATATACCATTATTTCAGTCCAAAAGCGCATGAAGTCACGATATAGAAAGGAGTCTACTACGAAATAATACTCATCGTTGCATGCACGTATATACAGGGTTATTACAAATGATTGAAGCGATTTCACAGCTCTACAATAACTTTATTATTTGAGATATTTTCACAATGCTTTGCACACACATACAAAAACTCAAAAAGTTTTTTAGGCATTCACAAATGTTCGATATGTGCTCCTTTAGTGATCCGGCAGACATCAAGCCGATAATCAATTTCCTCCCACACTTGGCGCAGCATGTCCCCATCAATGAGTTCGAAAGCATCGTTGATGCGAGCTCGCAGTTCTGGCACGTTTCTTGGTAGAGGAGGTTTGAACACTGAATCTTTCACATAACCCAACAGAAAGAAATCGCATGGGGTTAAGTCGGGAGAGCGTGGAGGCCATGACATGAATTGCTGATCATGATCTCCACCACGACCGATCCATCGGTTTTCCAATCTCCTGTTTAAGAAATGCCGAACATCATGATGGAAGTGCGGTGGAGCACCATCCTGTTGAAAGATGAAGTCGGCGCTGTCGGTCTCCAGTTGTGGCATGAGCCAATTTTCCGCGGGCTACGCGTGAAACTTGCCCGCACGCGTTCAACCGTTTCTTCGCTCACTGCAGGCCGACCCGTTGATTTCCCCTTACAGAGGCATCCAGAAGCTTTAAACTGCACATACCATCGCCGAATGGAGTTAGCAGTTGGTGGATCTTTGTTGAACTTCGTCCTGAAGTGTCGTTGCACTGTTATGACTGACTGATGTGAGTGCATTTCAAGCACGACATACACTTTCTCGGCTCCTGTCGCTATTTTGTCTCACTGCGCTCTCGAGCACTCTGGCGGCAGAAACCTGAAGTGCGGCTTCAGCCGAACAAAACTTTATGAGTTTTTCTACGTATCTGTAGTGTGTCGTGACCATATGTCAATGAATGGAGCTACAGTGAATTTATGAAATCGCTTCAATCATTTGTAATAGCCCTGTAGGTAAGTTCAGAATTTAAGCGATGGTTTCCTTCTAGTCACAACTGTAACTCACACCAGTAGACATGGCGACCTCTCAAAATATTTTAGTGTTAGGGAGGTACTGACTCTCTTGCCACTTTCATACTTCTGTTCGCTTCTGATCTTTTTTCCTTTTTCTTATTAGTTTTTGTGGTATGCTTTCTTTGAACTAAAGTTATTAAAACGTAAATAAAATGGAGAAATTAGTTTCATGTTGAAGGATGTACCTGTACGCTGTAAAAAGTCAAGTGCCTGAATGCACAGCGTCAGATCCATTGTATAACAAACTAAGGGGGTAAGTGCGCGTAAGAGGAAAGTAATACTGGTTGAGAAAGCCGTAGCATAATACAGATACATACTTTTTGGGCTACTCCTGTGTTAGATGTTTACTTTCTTTCCTTCCACTCTACGAGTGACCTTCCTTTGAAGGAAGTGAGCTACTGATTTTGTACTACAATTCATGTCAGTATTCAGATGTATAAAGTTATCGGTTTTTCCCATCAAAATAGATAAATACAAACTATATTAACCTGTGAATCACACCAACCTATGTATACATTTATATTACACGATGTATCACCGAAGTTTAAATCGTTTCTTTGAGGTTCTACCATATTGCTTGTCAAACGAATTTTGTTATAATGTTTATCGAGCAAAGTCATGCACTCTCATAATGAAACAGCACACTCAATTGGTATACTTCGTACTCTGCACCAAAATATTAAATTTTACATGTACCTTTTGGGATATCTCTATCTGAAGCGATTGTCCATTTCAACTGGCATTTCCAAACACTCTGTGTACAAGAGCTCCCAGTGGATGCATTACAATTCTGCCAACGCTGTATCAGGAAATACGATGAAATTAACAGTAAATGTTATGATAATATGACGTAGAGGTAGTATCGGTATTAATTAGAACATTATTCATAACGGATACAATGACTGTCCTTTTGGACTGAATCAACAATTGTAAGTTTGTATGAGAATTTATTCTAGTTAGAACAGCCTTAAATTTGCTTATGGATTGAGTCATTGGTGAACATGAAGCGTGGAAAAAATTGTAAAGCAACAGGAATAATGAAGAAATACACTAACGTCGGTGAGTTGACTGGCTTAGAAGATGATTAATTTATGAAGTAAGGAAAATTCGAGGGAACCTTTTTGGAAGAGGAAATTTTCTCTTTTTAGCTGTTTTTGTGATTAACTTGGAGCAACCAAAAGAGAGTGCTGAAGTCGGCTACTGAAAAGGAGGGAAACTGCAATTCCAGAATGAATATCGTCACGTTCCACCTAAAAAGAAAATCTACCTTAGCGCTGAGCATGTAATTTGGGCCATGTTTCTCTTTGCTTCGATGTTACCGATGGGTATCTCCACGACGGCACTACTCAACCACGAGTCAGTCTCGACTGCTTTCAACTGTAATTAATCTCAGGTCGCGGCAAATTAGTTTGAACCGAGGCTGTAGGCCGGTCCCACATCAACAACTGGGCTGGTCGTCACCGGAAGCTGGGGGTGTTACGCCAAGCACAGCAATCCATCACGGTGGACTTGTCGGCAGTTCAACGAACCGGCAAAGGGGACGCGTGTTGTTTGCGGTGGGATAGCCTCCGCGACGTTGTAAATTAATAGCAGTAGCGACAAATTCCATTGTTTGCACATGGCTTTATTAATAGCCTGTAACTATATACCTTCATGCGTCTACCATCTATCCTGATGTTAGAGTCAGATCTGTACTGTACTCGTACCCTTTTTTTCTACATGTTGTCAAGGACTAGAACGAGTATCCAACGTAAAATAATATGAATATTCAGCTGGAGAAATTGCAGAAACAGCGAGACACTGTTGAAAGTTTGACTGAAACAAGTGAACGGAAAAAAACTGAGGATGAATGGACAAGTCCGAGAGATGAAATAGCGAAGAAACCAGGACACCGAAGAGGTAAACACACGAAGCCTAGTAGAAATCCTGAGACAACACAGAAATATTGAATTTAGTTGACTAAAAGAGAAAATGTAAAAATGCAGCAAATAAAGCAGCAGGAAGAGTATATAAACGCGTATAAAAATAAGACCCATACGTAAGGCAAAATTCAGGAATGGCTAGAGGAGGAATTCGAGGCTACAGAAACATGCACATCTAGGGGAAAGATAGATGCCATCTGCAAAAAAAAAAAAAAAAATCAGATCTTGACAGACAACAGAAATATCTGTACGTATGTCACCTGAATATCAAAAAAGCATGTGGAAGGCCGATAGTAAGAAAAGAAGGGAAAGCTGAAACTTGGAAGGAATATGTAGAAGGTCTATACAGGGGTCAGAAGAGGAAGGAAGTGAAAGTGATATGGGAAATATGAAGCTGCGAGAAGCATTTGACAGAGCACTGAAAGATCTAAGGAGAAACAAATTCTGTGAAGTAGACAGTATTACCTCAGAATTATTGAAATCCCTACGAGAACCAACTGTGACAAAATTATTACATCTAGTGGGTAAGATTCTATCACAATTCAAAAATAGTGTAATAATTCCAAAAATTTCAGGTGCTGACAGTTGTGAATATTACTAAACCATCAGATTAATAAGTCTTGATTGCAGAATATTGTAAGGTATTATTAATAGAATAATGAAATATTGAAAGAGGTAGAATTCGGTTTTCGGAGACAAGTAAGAACAGGCGAATCGATACTGAGTCTATGGCTTACGTTGCTGTATTTCTCAGGCGGATAAATTTGTAAACAATCGATTTAAATTTAGATATTAGGAGTTTTATCAGAGAATGACCTTGAACACAGCAATATAGACGATGATCAGACAATAAGAGAACTGAAGGTTTCGAAATTGTGTCCTACAGAATTCTGAAGACTGGGTGGGTAGTTTAAGTAGCTGATGAAAATATACTGAATCAATTGGAGAATAAATAAATGTTCGTGATTGAGAAATATGCGGGGATTAAAATTATAGATGGAGATAAATAGACGAAAACAATAATCAGGTTCAAATGAATGTAGAGTGCAGTAGTTATATGCAGATGAGAAGATTTGCACAGGACGGAGCAGCTTGGAGAGCTACAACAGACCAGTCTTCAGACTGAAGACAGCAGCAACCACAACACAAAAACTGATGGCGAGTTTGGTTGGTTGGTTGGTTTAAGGATTAAAGGGACCAAAGTGCAGAGGTCAACGGTCCCTTTTTCCAAAATACTAAACATACCCACAAAGAATAAAAAAATGTTCAACAAAATAGGAGACAGACGACACAGAACAAAAGAAACATAGACAAGGACCAGACAAAACGAAATAAAATCACACGGAGTGTGACGGTGGTTGGTCGACCATAGGAATAAAAAAAAGGAAAAGCCAACCACCGAAAACACATTAAAAAACTTAGTTTAAAACCGTAGGCCAAAGGCCAGAATCAACACAAAACAATAAAATAAAACAGAAACACTCAGATTAAATAATAAAAACCCCCTGCTCGAATAAAACGTAAAACTAAGTCAGCCATAGCAGAATCATCGGTTAAAAGGGCAGGGAGCGAGTCAGGCAGTGCAAACGACTGCCTGAGCACAGATAAACGTGGACAGTCCAACAAAATATGGACCACTGTCAATGCCGAGCCGCAGCGACAGAGAGGAGGGACCTCACGGCGCAGGAAGTGGCCGTGGGTCATCCGCGTGTGCCCAATACGCAGTCGGCAGAGGATTACACACTCCTTGCGAGAGACTCGCAAGGAGGAGTTCCACACAGTCGTCGTCTCCTTGACGGCACGGAGTTTGTTAGGGGTGGCCAGACCGCGCCACTCAACGTCCCAAAGCGAGATAACTTTGCGGCAGAGGACTGCCCTCAAATCAGTCTCCGGAAGGCCAATGTCTAGAGTGGGTTCACTGGTGGCCTGTTTGGCCAGGCGGTCAACATTTTCATTGCCTGGGATACCGACATGCCCGGGCGTCCACACAAAGACCACAGAGCGGCCGCAACGCGCAAGAGTATGCAGGGACTCATGGATAGCTTTGTGAGACACAGGGTGTTCCATAAAAGAGCGTTAAGCTGTTTTCGGCATTGCCCGCGAAATAGATCCGGCACCGTATATGCACTGTGACGTTATAAACAAGTTAGGAGTACCTCTTATAATAAGGGTGATGTATTGTTGAGTCGTTTAGCACTTCACATTAGTGTATGAATAGTGTCTACTCACAGAGCTGTGCATAAATTGAAACTGGTTGCTCCCATCGTCAGAAACAACCTGTAACACAGCCATAGACGCAATGAATAAATCACAAGAACAGAGCGTAGAATTTGTGACGAAACACTTTTCAGTTCACAGTGAATATATTAGGTTAGTGCACAAGTTCGTAGTGCTTTCGTTTTGCATGTTGACATTACGGTTGCTACGAGTTTAATTATGATCGTCATTTCTTATTTGTGGTCCAGTTTGGCTGTTCGAGTTTACATGTCGTCATTTTGTTATTTGGAGATAGTAAGTGGAGCTGTGGACCACAGAAAACGATGCCGACATGTTTTCCTGTTTGAATTCAGTAGAGAGGTTACAGCAGCGGAAGCAGCCAGAAACGTTTGCCCCGAGTATGGCGATAATGCCACGGGACAGAACACGGCGAGAAAATGGTTTTTAAGGAGGATCCTCTTGACACTAATGGCTCTTCGCGTTCAGAAAGACCTTTGGGGTTTGATGAAGATCGCTTAGACGCATCAATCCACAACGACCCACGTCAGTGAACTCAGGATCTGGCAAATACACTCCTGGAAATTGAAATAAGAACACCGTGAAATCATTGTCCCAGGAAGGGGAAACTTTATTGACACATTCCTGGGGTCAGATACATCACATGATCACACTGACAGAACCACAGGCACATAGACACAGGCAACAGAGCATGCACAATGTCGGCACTAGTACAGTGTATATCCAACTTTCGCTGCAATGCAGGCTGCTATTCTCCCATGGAGACGATCGTAGAGATGCTGGATGTAGTCCTGTGGAACGGCTTGCCATGCCATTTCCACCTGGCGCCTCAGTTGGACCAGCGTTCGTGCTGGACGTGCAGACCGCGTGAGACGACGCTTCATCCAGTCCCAAACATGCTCAATGGGGGACAGATCCGGAGATCTTGCTGGCCAGGGTAGTTGACTTACACCTTCTAGAGCACGTTGGGTGGCACGGGATACATGCGGACGTGCATTGTCCTGTTGGAACAGCAAGTTCCCTTGTCGGTCTAGGAATGGTAGAACGATGGGTTCGATGACGGTTTGGATGTACCGTGCACTATTCAGTGTCCCCTCGACGATCACCAGTGGTGTACGGCCAGTGTAGGAGATCGCTCCCCACACCATGATGCCGGGTGTTGACCCTGTGTGCCTCGGTCGTATGCAGTCCTGATTGTGGCGCTCACCTGCACGGCGCCAAACACGCATACGACCATCATTGGCACCAAGGCAGAAGCGACTCTCATCGCTGAAGACGACACGTCTCCATTCGTCCCTCCATTCACGCCTGTCGCGACACCACTGGAGGCGGGCTGCACGATGTTGGGGCGTGAGCGGAAGACGGCCTAACGGTGTGCGGGACCGTAGCCCAGCTTCATGGAGACGGTTGCGAATGGTCTTCGCCGATACCCCAGGAGCAACAGTGTCCCTAATTTGCTGGGAAGTGGCGGTGCGGTCCCCTACGGCACTGCGTAGGATCCTACGGTCTTGGCGTGCATCCGTGCGTCGCTGCGGTCCGGTCCCAGGTCGACGGGCACGTGCACCTTCCGCCGACCACTGACGACAACATCGATGTACTGTGGAGACCTCATGCCCCACGTGTTGAGCAATTCGGTGGTACGTCCACCCGGCCTCCCGCATGCCCACTATACGCCCTCGCTCAGAGTCCGTCAACTGCACATACGGTTCACGTCCTAGCTGTCGCGGCATGCTACCAGTGTTAAAGACTGCGATGGAGCTCCGTATGCCACGGCAAACTGGCTGACACTGACGGCGGCGGTGCACAAATGCTGCGCAGCTAGCGCCATTCGACGGCCAACACCGCGGTTCCTGGTGTGTCCGCTGTGCCGTGCGTGTGATCATTGCTTGTACAGCCCTCTCGCAGTGTCCGGAGCAAGTATGGTGGGTCTGACACACCGGTGTCAATGTGTTCTTTTTTCCATTTCCAGGAGTGTATGATGAACTGTTATCATTCCAATATCGTGCGACATTTACATGCAGTAGGGAAGGCTAAAAAATCGGGCGTATGGGTACAGAATGCTGTAATCAAAAACCACGAAAATCAGAACGTGGCCATGTATGCATTTCTGCTCGCTCGTCATCAATTGGCTTATGAGTAAAACCGACTATCCCAATACTGTACCGATTGTGGGGATGAGAAATTGTGGCCTTATGGCGATGTAAGGAACAGAAAGGAATGGTTGAGACCAAACAACAGCAACTCCCTGTCCAAAGATCTGCGGGAATCCATACAGGAGAACGTTACGCATCTGGTGGAGCACAGATGATGTGGCGTACTACTAATTGCTTCACCGAGATGTGACCATCACCGCTGACGTTTATTAAGAACAACTGAGACGCCTTGCAGACGTAGTCCAAGAGCACCGTACAGAAAAAATGTACGACATGATATTAATCCACTTTAACACCACCCCGTATGCTGTTATACCGACAGAAAGCGCTATACAGTCGTTGGGTTAGGAAGTCATTCCGCAGCCATCTTATTCACCTTATCTTGAACCCTCAAATTTAATGTTTTCCGCTCTCTATCGAACAGCCTTCAACGCACGGATGAAAATGTGCTCCGAGTGCGGCTCACCTTCAAAAAAAGTGACTTCTGCTATTTAGAAATATAACCTCACAGCCCGACTCACTCGTCGATACGGGTACGTCGTAACGGAAATTATTGTAAATCAATGAAAAGGAAACGAAATTTTCTGGCAGATTAAAACTGTGTGCCGGACCGAAACTCGAACTTGGGAGTTCGAACTCGGGACCTTTGCCTTTCGCAGGCAAGTAATCTATCCACTGAGCTATACAAACACGATTCACGACCATTGAACTGTGCGGACGGGTCGTGAGTCGTGCTTGGGTAGCTCAGTGGGTAGAGAGAGCACTTGCCCACTGAAGGCAAAAGTCCCGATTTAGAATCTCGGTCCGGCACTCAGTTTTAATCTGCGAGGAAGTTTCGTATAAGCGCTCACTCCACTGCAGAGTGGAAATTTCATTCTGGAAATGAAAACCAATTTAAAATACGAGAGTTTCAAGAAATAGCTTACCCATGTTTATGGAAGACCTAATAACCTTTATAGAACACCGCTAGGTGCTTCAAAGTGACACAGATACGTCATACTATTTTATAACTCACTCATCAAGTCTGTGTAAATAATATTCGTACGTTCTACGATTCGCTTCTCTGTCACAGACCTATAAGAGAACCGCTGTGTGAACATACTCATGGTTCGAAAATACCTTCTCTCTGGGATGTTCTTCTAGCTTGCCGAAAAGATAAAAATAACGTAATGCAAGATCTGAACTACCTAGTCAGCATCAGCCAAGTCTGTACGGCCTTGGTCGTATTGTTGGAACCATCTCACTATGGTTGGATGCGACTTTGCATTTGATCCATATACCGCCTGCATATTTGATGAGGAATCTATAAGCAATTTAGACGTATTTTCTACAAGAATCGTTCTGTTCTGCGTGCTTCAGCTGCGGAGTGCATTTGCATTTGCCTCGCCATTTCACTTACACACTTTGATGCACCCCTACCACAACAGAACTGTCTCTCCAGGAGACCAGAAACATATACACCCTTTTGATAACGCACCATTCTTTCTGCGCAACAGCCTTAGGTGGGACGAGATACGTCCTTATGTAGCTAGTTCGTTCTGTAAAGGATGAGCCAGACAATAAGGTATTTTACTTTATTATATGAGCCTCCAACCGGTAACTTCATTTTTCCATTGCGGTCAAGCCACGGCCGGCAGTGTTAGCTGCCTGTAAATTGTTTCGTCCCACGGTCTCGTAACAGGAAGTCAGCACCGAGGAAGGGCACCTTGATCACGCGCTTCTCTCATGTGCTGACGAGGTAACGCCGCCCCAGGCGTCGCTTAGCAGGCAACGCTCTGGAAAGTTCCATGCCGCCTGCACGGTTTGCTCGGTCCTGACCAATCAGGGCGGAGGAAGCTGCGTGGTGCGTCGAATATACCCGGCCGCCCGTCGCCGGGCCCGCTCTCTTGTATTCTTGCTCACCCGCGAGTCGGATGCGCGCCCTGTAGCATTGAACATCTCCCGCTTCTCCCGGTGCTGCGGCACTGTGGACTTAGTTTTGGCAGACAACAACTTTCGGTAGCTTCGCGAACAATGTTCGCCAAATTGTAAGCTCTGGCGCACCCTCACCTCCCTAGGCCTATGTAGCCCCTTTTCATCATGCTTTAGCCAATAAATGGCCTTTCTCTAAAAATTACCCTATTATTCCACAACGCCCACCGCCTGCCCATACCCGCCAGCCTGTACAACTGCCTTTACAGTCCTTTATAGTCATACAGATGTTTTATTACCAGGAAAGAATGCGCAGTTTGCTAAAATAAACTTTTAGCGACAGACTGTAGCTCGCCGTACTGACGAATTAGCCACCATTGTTGAGAACACCTTAAAACAGTCAGCTGCAGACTTTGAATTTTGTCTTCTAGCAATCGACGAGAGCCGCAATGCAACGGATGTGGCGTTGTTAGTAATTTTCTTGAGGGGAATCGATACAGCTTTCAGATATATGAAAGAATTTGGTGCTATAGGCCATCTTAAATGCACTACAAAAGCCAGTTATTCATGAGGCAGGCTGTTACGGGATTCATAAAAGGCTTAATCTGGAACGTGCTGAACTGTTAGTAGTAACACCTGGCAGAGCTCCAGCATTTGCAGGAAAACGATACGGAATAATTAAATTACTCAAACAGAACCAGCTAAGATGGGAACCAGCTGTGAATCAAAGTATCACTGCTTAATGCACACAGGAAACTGTTTTGCTAAGTCTTCAAACCTAGTGCCTTGAAAGTTGTTACGAAAGTACTGAATTCTTGTTTATGGATTGCAGCATTCACAATTCCTTAATATTTCACAGAATGCTGATTCAGAATACGCTTACATCAAGTGACTTAGCCAAGGAAGGATATTAAAAACTATCTCAAACATAAAATACAGGAACGAAACTTCCTGGCAGATTAAAACTGTGTGCCCGACCGAGACTCGAACTCGGCTCGAACTCGGGACCTTTGCCTTTCGCGGGCAAGTGCTCTACCAACGGAGCTACTGAAGCACGACACACGCCCGGTACTCACAGCTTTACTTCTGCCAGTACCTCGTCTCCTACCTTCCAAACTTTACAGAAGCTCTCCTGCGAACCTTGCAGAACTAGCAAGGTAAAGCTGTGAGTACCGGGCGTGAGTCGTGCTTCGGTAGCTCCGTTGGAGAGCACTTGCCCGCGAAAGGCAAAGGTCCCGAGTTCGAGTCTCGGTCGGGCACACAGTTTTAATCTGCCAGGAAGTTTCATATCACCACACACTCCGCTGCAGAGTGAAAATCTCATTCTGGATGAAATACAGGCTTTATTGACGGAATTCCGTTACTATGTTTGGAGTCTGAAAATGGAGAATGATTTTGCTTACCTGATACTTGAACGAACTAATCATATGTCTTCTAGAGAAAGAACAGTTAATAATTAGTGTGTACAATCATATAAAGCCATACGAAACAAAATTATGAATTTGGCAATCACATATAGGAACAACAATTTATAGCATTGCCGTTCTTAGAGACAGCGCAAAGAGGCAAAGCAACAGTGGCTCACTACTGCTGCATCGATATCGAGTTTATTGTGGGGTTCCTTATCGACATGCAGAAATTTTTTTTTGAAAAAGTTGTTACTTAACAGAAGATGAATTCAACAGTAGGTTTTAAGACTTCAAGAACAAGAAAATAATCTTCAATACGTTTCCTCTTGTCTCTCCATAAATACAGGCGAAGGGTTCGAGCATTTACAAATGGGATGTGTCAATTTTTTGTGTGACTCAGACTTAAAGAACAAGTTTAATAGCGTACTTTTATTAACATTGCATCGTAAGTATGTCCCGAGATACTCCGGCTTAATATGCTTTTAGTTTCACATCACTTTTTGGCTGCGCATATATATTTGAAAACCTGTTTTACTAGAATGAAACATTTTACACGTACAACGAGACAGTGAATAGTTCACACTCATCAGAGGGTACACTTCGAGTTTCCACTGCATGAACCAAACCGTGAATTGGAAGCCATGGTTGAGAAAAGCGGTACCAAGTCTCTTAAACACAAGTAAAATTTATTGCAATTTAATCAAAAGATTATTCAAGCAATATTTTTCTTTCATTTCCTTTTATACTAAAATCAAATAAGGTTTGATACCTCCGAAATAGGTGTTTTCACAAAGTTAACATTTTTCTGAGGTCTGGGCTATTCTCATTGCCAACGGTGGCAAGGATCATAGTCGCAGAATTTGTTGCCATACGAGAGGCACTTCGTTGCTGCACACGAATAATGGGATGTCTGTACTTCTTACTCAATGACCGTTTGTCTGCTCTAATCGTAAATTTTAGTACCTGCCTAAAATATATCATTGTACACAGGACTAACAACGAGGTGGAACAGACGTGTGAAGAAGGCCATTCCATTAATTTCGGTCGTGTGAAATCACGTTGTTGGAGCACTGCCTATGAAGCTGTCGGTTGATTAGACACAGAGGCTGCATTCCCAACTATGGATTACTGATAAGTTTCACACGGACGCATGATAGAAGACTGGCAACCGGTATTGGTACAACAGGACACAGAAGTGCGCAAAGATTCAGCAGTTGGTCACCTCTTCCACGAAAATATGCAAGTTCATTGCCTATGCACCTCAAACCTCTAATAGGCAGACTCAAATTTAACTGCAGATGTTCTCGTAAAAATGTGCACAGGCTGGACATCGTAGACACCTTTGCGCTTGCTTCGAGAAAAGTTTCCGGATCATAATTTCTTTGGGTGCCCAAGATTACATGAAACTACACTCCTGGAAATTGAAATAAGAACACCGTGAATTCATTGTCCCAGGAAGGGGAAACTTTATTGACACATTCCTGGGGTCAGATACATCACATGATCACACTGACAGAACCACATGCACATAGACACAGGCAACAGAGCATGTACAATGTCGGCACTAGTACAGTGTATATCCACCTTTCGCAGCAATGCAGGCTGCTATTCTCCCATGGAGACGATCGTAGAGATGCTGGATGTAGTCCTGTGGAACGGCTTGCCATGCCATTTCCACCTGGCGCCTCAGTTGGACCAGCGTTCGTGCTGGACGTGCAGACCGCGTGAGACGACGCTTCATCCAGTCCCAAACATGCTCAATGGGGGACAGATCCGGAGATCTTGCTGGCCAGGGTAGTTGACTTACACCTTCTAGAGGACGTTGGGTGGCACGGGATACATGCGGACGTGCATTGTCCTGTTGGAACAGCAAGTTACCTTGCCGGTCTAGGAATGGTAGAACGATGGGTTCGATGACGGTTCGGATGTACCGTGCACTATTCAGTGTCCCCTCGACGATCACCAGTGGTGTACGGCCAGTGTAGGAGATCGCTCCCCACACCATGATGCCGGGTGTTGGCCCTGTGTGCCTCGGTCGTAAGCAGTCCTGATTGTGGCGCTCACCTGCACGGCGCCTAACACGCATACGACCATCATTGGCACCAAGGCAGAAGCGACTCTCATCGCTGAAGACGACACGTCTCCATTCGTCCCTCCATTCACGCCTGTCGCTCGCGACACCACTGGAGGCGGGCTGCACGATGTTGGGGCGTGAGCGGAAGACGGCCTAACGGTGTGCGGGACCGTAGCCCAGCTTCATGGAGACGGTTGCGAATGGTCCTCGCCGATACCACAGGAGCAACAGTGTCCCTAATTTGCTGGGAAGTGGCGGTGCGGTCCCCTACGGCACTGCGTAGGATCCTACGGTCTTGGCGTGCATCCGTGCGTCGCTGCGGTCCGGTCCCAGGTCGACGGGCACGTGCACCTTCCGCCGACCACTGGCGACAACATCGATGTACTGTGGAGACCTCACGCCCCACGTGTTGAGCAATTCGGCGGTACGTCCACCCGGCCTCCCGCATGCCCACTATACGCCCTCGCTCAAAGTCCGTCAACTGCACATACGGTTCACGTCCACGCTGTCGCGGCATGCTACCAGTGTTAAAGACTGCGATGGAGCTCCGTATGCCACGGCAAACTGGCTGACACTGACGGCGGCGGTGCACAAATGCTGCGCAGCTAGCGCCATTCGACGGCCAACACCGCGGTTCCTCGTGTGTCCGCCGTGCCGTGCGTGTGATCATTGCTTGTACAGCCCTCTCGCAGTGTCCGGAGCAAGTATGGTGGGTCTGACACACCGGTGTCAATGTGTTCTTTTTTCCATTTCCAGGAGTGTACTATCATACAACCAGGGAAATGTACAGATAAAATACGGTAAAACCGACTATCTGTTATCTGTACATTTCCTTTGTTGTATGATGATATATTGTGATAAGTATTGCTGTATTACGTTGAAAGATACACCACTGCTCACTAGGTGTGTATATTTGTATATTGTAGATCTGAGGATGGTCATTACGGACTGAAACCGGTCATCGTCTAAAGAATTGATACTGTGATCAAAGACAGGAATAAAAAAGCATCTGGCAGTATTGGATCACTGTTCGTACACGCGACTATGTCGCAGTTAGTGGTACAATTTCATTGTTGGTGCAAATATCTCCATCTAAGACCAACTTTCACTGACGACGGACTGCACCGAAATATGCCACAACATTTCATTTTACAATGGTTATATGGTATTAATCTGTCTATAACTATGTACTGTGTACAACATGTATGTGTGGGGACGAATGTGTGGGTACGAATGTGTGTGTGTGTGTTTGTGTGTGTGTGTGTGTGTGTGTGTGTGTGTGTGTGTGTGTGTGTGTGTGTGTGAGTGTGTGTAATGGCACACAAATAATATTCTAAAAACAAAAATTCTGTCACTAACTGTACATTCTCTGTATCAACTGACTGTACAATGTACGCTTAAGGCCAATAAATTCAAATAAAGAAAAGTTATAAAGTTTGATTCAGTTACCTGCGTCTTTCTTGGCATTTGAAGAATAGTAGGGTAGATAATTATTGAAGTAACAGACTAAAAGAGAAGAATACGGCAACGCATGGTAAAGGCCGAAGCCTCGAGTTGCAAAGTACATTGCGGAGAGCGGAGGCGTGTAGCGAGCGTCAGACATTCCTCCCACGCAGACGAGCTATCCCCTTGCGAGTAGGAGCTGCAACCCGCGCAGCACCTCGACGACGGCTCCCGTTACCGTATCTCAGGCCAGCCAGCAGAAATCTGGCCGGCACTTCCTCCCCAGCCTCACCTGCTACAACTTTCCCGGGCAATCCCCGTAACCTCGTCTCCGCTAAGCATCCTGTTCTCCCCTTCCGCTGGCCGTGCATATTTTCTCTGAATTTTCCGTCCTCTTACCTTTCTGCTTTCACAGAAGTTAAGGGGGTTGGTGTATAAGTGATAAGCGGTAGAGCTGTTCTTATTTCGTTTACTGATGTCTCTTGTAACTACAGTGTATTAATGCAAATAAGAATTGATATTTTACGGTCTTACCGCCGAAGAGTCGAAAAACGTTTCAGTCTCTTAGATCTGGTGCAGCTCCCGCTCATCCAAGGCACTTTCTACAACAAGGATCGTTACTTCAATTGTCTTGAAGGTACCTACTTGATCCTTTACCTAAAAGAAACAACGAATATATTCAAAAAGTTAAGCGATAGGCAACAGATTTATTTACGATTTTCTCTTCGTGTTTTAACTATGTCCAAGTAGGCGGACACATCGCAAGCCACCTTGTGGTGTGTGGCAGTGGATGCTTTGTGTACTAATGTCACTTCTCTTTCCTATTCCAGGCAAATGGTGCGTAAGAAAGACGATTGTTAGTTACCCTCCTGGTCATTTCCAATCTCTCTAATTTTATCCTCATGGCATGGCGGACCATTAGGCTATCCACTGCCCATGTAGCAGACGGCGAAACTATACTGACTGGAAGTGTAGTAAAGCGCTGAGAGTAAGCTGAGTCTCGTATCAGATTTGACGCCATGATGCATAATTTCCAGCATTAATAGTAAATGTTAAAATCCCTGACAATGCTTAAGATTTTACGCACACTAGTTTCTGTATAACTACAATTTCAGTGATTAAAAATCGAGCAACAGAGATTAACAAAAGAATTAAATTAATGTTGCAAATGATAGACAGACATAACTGACCAATCACGAAAGTGTGAATTGGCTGGAGACAGTTAGGATAGTCCAGTACCGAGTCTAAGACTCTCCTTCACGCAGGTAACATGTGTGCACTATAACTGGTTATTTCGTTTAATTAGTGAGTTTCACTTTGTCTTGAGAAAAATTTTTGCCCACCCTAATATTTCCATCTAGACAGTCAACGTCTATGGGTCAGAACAGCTACATTTCACTTAAGAATATTGTTCTGAATAGCGCGAAGATTTGAACTCAAGAACATTATGGTACTCAAAGGGTTATAATCTGACGCCGTTACTGTGATTAATATAGGGCTACTTATTAAAAATGCATTTTCCTCACTGTGATTAATATAGGACTGATCATAAAACGCATTTTCTTGACTTTCATTAATTAAGACTGATTACGAAAACGCATTTTTCCCACTTTTGGTTTGAATTAATAAATGAGGTGCCATTTTACGCATTCAGTCTTTATTGTAGTATTCTAGTAGTATCCCAGGAAGCCACTTTAAAATCTACTGTCTTGAACTCACGTATTAGGAACCGCAGTCTGAGCAGAAGAAGTTCAATGGGGAAATCGAGACACCTTTAGAGGAGATGAGCGTAACATACCACTACTTGGTCATCTACAGAAGAATCAAGTGCATTTTCTTAGAATCTACTTTAGTGTTGATTCAGCCCCCTACAATCGGTCATTTGCAAACTACATCTTGCGCCGCCTGTGTGTCCGGCAGAGCAATGCGTATACAGATTTCCATTCCATTCGGATTATTCCTTTGTCGTGCGTCGTTTTATTTTTCTCTTAGATTATATATGTTTCCGAATATAGGGAATAGTACGTCGGATATTTTTGTATAGTGGTTGGAGGGAGTGTCACGACCAACATACTAGAAATCTTAAGGGATGAGTGTGTGGGTTTGAAGTGTGTTTGGAGTTCACTTTTGTACGTTTTGCTTAGACTCCAGCGAAAACATTTCTCGATAAAAAATTTAACTACATGAAATTTCCTACGAACCGTCCTGTTTATTTTTCTGTAGGACGAATAGTTTGCACGTAGCGAGCGGGAGAATATGAAACTCTCACGCGTGGGTTTTTAAGGCCAGATATAGCATTGCGGTTTGGGTAAAGCAACATCGGTAGGGGCAGGTGAATCACCCTGTGACAATTCGTGCTGCCCTTCTTTGTGTATTTCCGAACCCCTCGGTTACTACTATCTGGTAGGGGTGTCCCACACCTGAGCAGTAGGTAGCGTCACTGGCTGTTTGGTAGAGAAGTGTTCGCTGCGCTGTGGTGACGCTCGGCAGTGTGTGCTGACTCGGCGCGCCCCACGGTCGGAGCAGGGAGGGTGGGCCGTGCTGGCGTGCTGCCCCGCCCTCTGCTCTCCCCACGTGGGCTGCACGGGCCCCGTCCGCACTGCGGCACGGTGCGGCAGTCGAGCCAGCCTCGGCCGCTTTCCACACGGCCTGCCACACCGCGGCACGCTGCTGGCTCTCATCTTTGTCAGCCTCACTCGTCTTCCCTAACACTTGCTAAACTGTGTCACCCAAAATTATGTGCCTTCTCGGGATACGAACCACGATTCCGCTATCATCGGTCGTTGCAGTACCACGTAGGAGGGGCATTAAATAGGTAATGCAACACTTTTTTCCTCTACCAGTTTCGGTTGAAAAACCGGATGAATTCATTGTGAGACATCGTCAAATATTCCCGCATCAGTTCCTACAGTTTCATGAAGTTCCGATAGGTGGCAGCGCTCTATCTCCAAAGTGACGTCTGTAACGCAGGTGTTTTCCTAGCAGAGAGCTGTCACTGAGTGTCTCTTGGAGGAAAACCTGAGCATCGCAGATACTCGTAGGCGGTCGCAAAGTGTCTGCGGAGTTCTGGTAGTGAACAAAAGCTGGATGAGTCGTTGAGCGAGGCGTTTGTCATATTCTCGCACCAAGGTTCCTCAGCAAGTTTCGAACACTCACGTGCCATCCGGTTGCATATAGCTGTACCACCTGCACTGTTGGAATGTGCGGACACACTCATTCGAGGTGATCGACATATCGTAGGCAAAGCCCTCGCTGTGCAACTGGACGTCTCAGTTGGTAGTGCTGACACATTCGTCTACCAGTTGGGGTACTCAAAGCCGTATGCCCGCTGGTTTTCTCCCCGCCTAACAGAAGGCCGCAAAGAGCAACAAAGGACCACATGTGCGGAAATGCTTGCACGTTACACGGCTGATCGTGATTACTTTTCTCGAAAATCTTCACAGGCGATGAAACATGGGTTCGTCACTTCGAACCGGAAACAAAAAGACAATCTATGGTGTGACGCCACACCCCCTCATCTCGTCCATCAGCCGGAAAAGTCATGACGCCGGCTGTATAGGACTCTGAAAGTGTTATTCTGTTTGATGCTCTAGCCGATGTCGCAACGATGAGCTCTGAAGTGTACTGTGCTACCGTCGGGAAATTGAAGAAACGGCTTCAGCGGGTTCATCGCCACAGAAATGAATATGAATTTCGTTTTCTCCATGACAACGCAAGGCATCACACAAGTTTTTTACCCTAGAGGAGCTCCCAGAACTTTGTAGGACTATTCTTCCCATTCACCCAATAGCACGGATCTCGCAACTTCCGTCTCCCATCTACTCGTATTTGGGCCAATGAAGGATGCACTTCGAGGGAAGCATTACGTGGATGATGCAGCAAGACGTTGGCTCCGGCGTCGATCACTAGAGTGGTACCAGGCGGGAACACAGTCCCTTCCAGTCAGGTGGCGTAAGGCCGTCTCATTGAACGGAGTTTATGTTGATGGTTCAAATGGCTCTGAGCACTATGGGACTTAACTTCTGAGCTCATCAGTCCCCTAGAACCTAGAACTACTGAAACCTAACTAACCTAGGGACATCGCACACACCCATGCCGGAGGCAATATTCTAACCTGTGACCGTAGAGGTCGCGCGGTTCCAGACTGTAGTTCCTAGAACCGCTCGGCCACTCCGGCCGGCCTATTATGTTGAAAAACAGGGTTTTGTAGCCAAATGTGTCTGACGATTTCATTTGACGTCTACAGAGACTATGCCAAGAAAATATGGGTCACAGGTGTCTGCAACAACCATAAGATTTCTCTTTCTACCTCTAGTGGGCATGAAATTGTTGTTTACGTGCCAAGGAACATTAACAAGCATGATTACTTTCTTGTATCTTTGTTCCTTACGAAGACATGAAACAGCCGAGAGAAAAGACCTGATAATAAGATCCTACCAGGGGTATTCCGTCCAGTGAAGTTTTCCAAATAATCACACGTGAGAGGCGTATCGTCTTCGAGCTACGGGTAGGAAATGGCAGTCAGACGGCGGTGAGCACACGGATTGCACAACCATGAACAGCTGGTTGCAAAACGTCTTCAGGCTGCAACAGTCATTCACACAACATGCCAGGAATTTTCAAAGGGATTCGCCAATAATTTCTTCGGCGATGTTAACTTTCTTACGATGTTGTAGGCGGGAATTTTTAGTACGTAACTTTAGGAAAAAATCTTAAAATTTCATTTATTGTTGGTTTTCACCCCTGCCTCACTTCACAGTAAGGAATCTAATGTACTTGTTATAGTAAAAGTTCATTCACACTCTCTGTACATTAGTAACAATTGAAACAAGTGGCTTTTGATTTCGTTGTTAACCCTCGATTGCTATATCCTCATAAAAATTGTGACTCCAGTAGGACTTTTTTACATAATTCGGTATCTAACATACTATTAATTAACTAATGCACAGCCCATAAATTACGACCTCCTTTCAATATAAACTTTGCTATGGTTTAGTAGCAATAACCTTTGCACCCCTTTAGCGTTCTAGGGTTTACAACACTGCATCTTAGTGTACCACATGTTGACTTACTGTATTTCTGCTTCTGCTTTACGGCTTATTGTCTTAACCTCCTGCTTTACCCAGTAAACAGAAAATTTTCTACTGACATAACGAACCATAGGTATATAGTTTGCTTGCATTTGACTGTTAAGCTACAACTACTAATATGAAATATTGCAGTTAGTAATTGTAACGCAATTTAGTTTCAGTGCACACACATCCGCGCTCTGATCGCTTGAATGCTTCTCATCTTAGGACCGTAGTTTCACAAAATTGCATTTCCGACCGGTTGTTGTTTGTAAAACTTTGCTTGATTCGACGATCCTTCCCTGGATCTCATCTTACCATCAGTTTACCGCCACCTTTTTGTACATAAGGCAGTGCACTGCCTGCAGAATCCGAACAGTGTTTAGAGTAAAAGCGGCGTTCACGACAATGTCATCACCTTTTCGACAGGAATCGTTCTCGCTGACGGACTGAAATGTATTTGAGTTGCACAAAATTTACGTTTTACCGAAATAAACAGTGGAGTTTAACAAGCCGTGCGGCGTCTTCCTCAAAGAAGTGGCAGATCGGGTAAGGCTCGCTACTAGCAGGATTTTACCGACAGCCAAGCCTTTTAAGTTCAGTGTTAGCACAAAGGAGAAATAGGGACTGAAATCGTTGGAAAAAGGTAAAGATATAGTTTTCTTATGGGCCAGCAAAGGGAATCCAATGGTTCCAGGCTGTATAATCAGCATAAAGTACACAAAGATGGTGTGGCAAAGACCTATTTATCGTTAGCTATAGCATCTCCTACATACAAATGCGCAAAATGCTTCACTAAATTATTGGCACCCATAGTCGGCCACTGTAGACACCATTTGAAGACCTCACAAATGTTTGTTGATATCAGAAATCAGATGAGGATAGGCTCAAGGAAAGTCTTGGTCAACCCCGCTGTGACCTCTATTTTGATGAACGTACCAGTGAAAGATACATTAACACTACTGACTGCTCATTTCTCCCCTAATATTTTAAAATTATTTCGATACACCATGACGACCACTTGTCTGGAATAGGCCACGAGCCTTTACTATGCATCATAATGAATAGGAATGCTCACTATTACATATGAACGTCAAAACTGTTGACTACATCAATTAAAAAATAAGAAACAAATCTTTATTGTGCTCAAAAGAGCAAAGTATGGCGTTCTAAACTGAAATAGCTCCTTTGAATTTTGTTTCTGCTAAACTCATTGTCATCTTCAGTTTACATCATAAATAGTGATTTCTCATAATTAATTCTCGCGGACAGTGAAGAATAAGCCTGTGTGTTTAAAGTCATTGGTTTTTGCTAATAAGAACTTCGTTCTCACAATTGGTATTTAACGACCTGTTCGACTACGCTCAGTAGAAGACGGAAAGTATAAACAATCAGTTGCTTTAATCTATGGTCGTCAGCAGGAATAATAGCAAAAATCTATGATCACAAGTCATACGTAACTGCAAGTACAGGACTATTTCAGGGGAAGCATACTGACTGAATTGGTATACGCACCTTTGTACTAATCCAGAGATGAGCGATTAAAAAGTTTAACGCTAAGAAAAAACTGAGATACTGATTGAGCTGGCATTACAACATGTCAGCGAAACTACTTTCTTTGAAAAGCCATCGGCAAATGAAATCTGACCTGTACGGTTGAAACTCACCACCCATAATGAATAAATCATTTCATACGCCACCTTGCAACGGTCTGAAGCGCAGAATTGTTTTTAAGAAAGTATCTGAACGTTCATACATGAATGTTCGGTTCTTTCAAGAGTTATGGGTGAGTGTTACTAGTTGTAAACTAAGGGAAGTGTGGTGATTTGGAGCACAATTGTAAAAAATACGAGATTAAGTGGTACAATTTCAGAGACTTTACTGGTCTCATACAGATTTTGTTTTATGTTTACAGAGTGAAGCAGCGAGTGAAAAGTTGTACCAAGGCCGGGAATCGAACCTGGGCCCCCTGCTTATTAGGCAGGTTATCTAGCCACTAAACCACCTCGGCACTGATTATCACTCGCTGTTTCAGTCTATAATGATAAAATCATGTCTCTATTAGCCCGGTAAAAAAATCTCTGAAATTTTTGTGGTTTCATCTGATAAGTACTTGCTCCTGGGTTTCAGGCTGGATACCCCATTTACGTTCGATGCTGATGTGCTATTCATCTACATCTACATCTACATCCATACTCCACAAGCCACCTGACGGTGTGTGGCGGAAGGTACCTTCAGTACCTCTATCGGTTCTCCCTTCTATTCCAGTCTCGTATTGTTCGTGGAAAGAAGGATTGTCGGTATGCCTCTGTGAGGGCTCTAATCTCTCTGATTTTATCCTCATGGTCTCTTCGCGAGATATACGTAGGAGGGAGCAATATACTGCTTGACTCTTCGGTGAAGGTATGTTCTCGAAACTTTGACAAAAGCCCGTACCGAGCTACTGTGCGTCTCTCCTGCAGAGTCTTCCACTGGAGTTTATCTATCATCTCCGTAACGTTTTCGCGATTACTAAATGATCCTGTAACGAAGCGCGCTGCTCTCCGTTGTATCTTCTCTATGTCTTGTATCAACCCTATCTGGTACGGATCCCACACTGCTGAGCAGTATTCAAGCAGTGGGCGAACAAGCGTATACTGTAACCTACTTCCTTTGTTTTCGGATTGCATTTCCTTAGGATTCTTCCAACGAATCTCACTCTGGCATCTGCTTTACCGACGATCAACATTATATGATCATTCCATTTTAAATCACTCCTAATGCGTACTCCAAGATAATTTATGGTATTAACTGCTTCCAGTTGATGACCTGCTATTTTGTAGCTAAATGATAAAGGATCTATCTTTCTGTGTATTCGCAGCACATTACACTTGTCTACATTGAGATTCAATTGCCATTCCCTGCACCATGCGTCAATTCGCTGCAGATCCTCCTGCATTTCAGTACAACTTTCCATTGTTACAACCTCTCGATACACCACAGCATCATCTGCAAAAAGCCTCAGTGAACTTCCGATGTCATCCACCAGGTCATTTATGTATATTGTGAATAGCAACGGTCCTATGACACTCCCCTGCGGCACATCTGAAATCACTCTTACTTCGGAAGACTTCTCTCCATTGAGAATAACATGCTGCGTCCTGTTATCTAGGAACTCCTCAATCCAATCACACAATTGGTCTGATAGTCCATATGCTCTTACTTTGTTCATTAAACGACTGTGGGGAACTGTATCGAACGCCTTGCGGAAGTCAAGAACATGAAGAGCCTCTGCAGTTCTGTTCATGTGTAAGGGGGAATTTTAAAGGAACCTGGGGCGGCACTGAGAATTTGGATCGAGGATGGAGGCACGCCAGGGTAATCCGCGCAGTTGTGCGAATCGCTGTGCCAAGGCTGCTTAGCGGGTTGCGCACCTGCTTAATAATCTGGAGACCTGGGTTCAGTTCCCGGCCTTGGTACAAATTTTTACTCGCCGTCTCAGTCTATATGCATAAAAAATATGAGATCTTGCTTCCAAAGGTAATCTCAATAGCATTGCCTAATTCAGTGTGCTTTAAACCTCAGGGTATCCCCCTCTCTCACGTTTATCGGGGAATGTGGATTACTTCAGAAGAACTATTGATACCACTATTTTAACATACGGGATGCATGGAATTAGCTTGAAGCAGGCGGCGACTGACTCCGTTAGTTCCTGCAACAGACGCTAGTGTTTCATTGTCACATATCGTGCATCCTCCTTTTACCGAAGAACTCAATGATATAATGTACGCTGTGTTCATCTGAGTAGCTTACGTTAAAAGCAGTACTCAGCTGGTAACCCTAGTGGAACCTAGAGAGGAGCAACTTGTTGCTGCGGAACCGTGGCGATCGATGCTGCGAACGGCGAGACAAAAAGCCACTGGAGAGGTGCTCTCGAGACGAGATACAAAAGAAAGTATTCGATACTCGTCAGACAACAAAATACGTCTCAGAAACATCTGGAGACAAATTATACGTGTAACGTTACTTACTGTTGATGACACCAGAGCTCTACCGTAAAATTATTTCCAGTCATTTGAACAATACAATTCGTCATTTACATTTTATGCAGTTAGTGCTCACCTGAAGCACCTGAAAAACAAGACGTTACCGTCGACAAGCAACCTTCTTTATTAATTGTTGCTCAGTAAATAGTCATACGGAATCTTCTCGGTGTTCTTATCTTCTTTTTTTCACTTGCATGAATCAAATAGGTGGCGGAAATGCACTCCAAGATGGCAGATGTAATGTAAATGTACAGGCAAATAAATTATCACAATTTCAGAAAAAAATGTATGATACATTCAGTACAAATAGCTTCACAGGTAATCAAGTCAGTAATATGTTGGTCCACTTCTCACCCTTACGCAAGCAGTTATTAGGCTTGGAATTGACTGACGGAGTTGCTGTATGTCCTCCTGAGTGATATCGTGCCAAAGTCTGTCTCATTGGTGCATTAGAGCTGGTTGGAGGGACCTGCCCTTAATGCTCCAAACGTTCTCAGTTGCGGACAGATCCGATGACTATGCTGGCCAATGTAGGATTTGCAAACACGAATACAAGCTGCAGAAATTCTCCTCGTGTGGGGCACACATTGTCTTCCTGAAATCCAAGCCCAGAATAGCTCCTATGAAGGGCAACAGAAAAAGGGCGTAGAATGTCGTCGACGCATCGCTGAACTGTAAGGGTGCAACTGATGACAACCAGAGTGGTACTGCTACGAAGAGAAATGGCACCCCTGAAGATCAGTTGTGGCTGACAGGTGGAACGGCGGGCGACACTCAATTTGGTATCCCACTGCTATCTCAGGGGTTTCAACACTTCGCTGGTAATTGAGGGTCAGTTCGAAGTGGGACTCACCGCTGAAAACGTTTTTCTCCATTCAATGAGATTCCAGGCAGAAGACGTGTCTGGAGACGCCCCCGGGAGCGGTGCGATATCAACCGGACTGTCGCCGACCTTACATCCCGACAGCTCAGTGACGATCTGATGTGTCTTTTGTTTTCGTAGCTGGACCCCTTCGATTGTCGTCCGCAGCACAACGACAATGTGCTACACGCTCCATTGTTGCCCTTCGTGGCAATTATCCTGGGCTTGCATTTCAGCAAGATAACGCCCGCCCGCAAACGGCGAGAGTTTCTAGTGCTTGTCCTCGTGTTTGCCTGACCCTGCCCTGACCGTCAAGGTCACCAGGTCTATCCCCAATTGAGATCGGTTAGAGCGTTACGGGTAGCGTCCTACAACGATCTCCGGGAATGTGACCATCTACTGCACTACTTGGACAGAATTTGGCACTATAACCCTCAGGAGCACACTTAACAACTGTGTCATTCAATGCAGAGCCAAGTAGTTGCTTGCATAAGGACCAGAGTCGGACTAACGCGTTATTCATTTACTCAGTTTGTGAAGCTCTTTGTGCTGAATAAATCATTCCATATTTCTGAAACTCTAATCATTTGGTTGTTTAATCCCGTAGATGGGCCGTTTTCTTCTTTTTTTTTTTTTGAGTATATATGACAGGAATACTTCTTTTTACACATAATGCTCCGAAGATATCTTAGTGTATTAAAAGTTCAAAAATGTTCAAATGTATGTGAAATCTTATGGGACTTAACTGCTAAGGTCGTCAATCCCTAAGCTTAGACACTAGTTAACCTAAATTATCCTAAGGACAAACACACACACCCATGCCCGAGGGAGGACTCGAACCTCCGCCGGGACCAGGTGCACAGTCCATGACTGCAGCGCCTAAGACCGCTCGGCTAATCCCGCGCGGCGTATTAAAGGTTCTCGGGAGTTTACAAGAAGGGAACTCTCTGACAGTCCACTATGTAGGAAATGAATAAACATGGGGCGCTTGTTAAAGTAATCGGGATGGCTATTATTTCAGTTTTGGATACAGTAAAGTGGTCACAAAACTGATAACAGTAGTTACATTAAAATATTATGTTTACACAACAAACAACCATTGTTATAAAATACTCAGAGGAGAAGTTCGTTTGCATTTTTGTCCTGTGAACAAGATGGAATCATTTCTTCAATTTCCTGAGAGTATGTGCGACCAGCCGACACGCGGGAGATCGGACAGATTTGTGCAACTTTGTTGCGATGATGACAGACACCTCGCTGATCATCTGTGATGCTGTGGCTTCCCGCAACAAGAAACTCAATTACAGTTCTCTTCCTGCAACACAGTCTTTTTACAGACGGCAATTTGAAGGTTACGTATTACACCTCCACCTATCGGAAATTCATGACAGGGACTGATGGCAGGAATAATCCACGATGCCCGACAACTTCCGCCTTTACTTCACTGAAACTGGTCGAGAAATAAGGGTATTGCATTAATATACACCGATGTAAAAAGAACCGGAACACCAAGAAGGTGTTGTCGAAGTAAACGAAAGTTAGTGAATGTGTTTCTACTTCTAAAAGATGATATCAATTGCAGGTTTGCGCCAGTCACATAACAGTCGCGCTATTAGCACCACTATGTTTCCTTTAAATACCAGCTGTAATAGTCGTAGGCATTAGTCACCTTTGACATTAGACATGGTGAGTTTATGTTAGTCGAGAATGACTTTAAGGTGGAAAAGATCCCATTATCAACACTTCACTGAGTCAGGACAACGTCGTTTAATACAGCTACGAGAAGCTGGGATATTACAGAAATATTTGGCAAGAATAAAGCCACTGTAAATGACTGCTGGCAGCGATGGTCACGGGAATGCATGTCGCAAGAAAACCGGGCTCCTGACGGCTACGTCACAGTACCGAGGACAACTATCGTTCTCGGTGTATGGCTCTGGTGCATTATACTGTACCTGCAGCAGCAATCTGAGTAGCAGTTGGCACCACAGTGACACAACTAACTGTTACACTTCAAAGATAGCTCCGAGGTAGACACCCTGTAGCGTGCATTCCACTGACTCCCAGACCACCGCCATTTGCGACTTAAGTGGTGTCAAGCGAGAGCTCATTGGAGGGCAGGATGGAGGTCTGTTGGGTTTTCTAATATAAGGTGGTTCTGCCTTGGTGCCAGTGATGGACGTGTGTTGCTTGCAACATTTTTCCGTGTAGCTACCGAGGTGACGAATACAGTGCTCTGCTGCTACTGTCGTAAGCATGCTCATTGAAACACTGAGATGTTATTTAATTTTTCGTTGTCATATGAGTAGTTCTTATCATGGAACACGAACAAGTGTGAGTGCTTAATAAACCCATTTTCACGGTGTAGTTACGTGTTATTATAAAGAGTTTTAGCTGATGTCAATCATCTCCATATGGATATTATTCTCACATCTTTTATCAGGTTTGATCAGTTTAGTCTGCCTTAGGTAAAACATGTTATCACGAAAGCTGTACAGATTTAATAACAGCACAATAGTTGATTTGACTAGTATTTTATTTAACTATTTAGTTTCGCCAAGTGTTTATGACACGACCTTTAAAACAATGTACCATGTTTTGAAGTCACTCAGCTGAATCTACAGCTTGTGTTAATGGATAAATATTTCTCGATTTTCACGCCGCATCAGATTTGTTGGTATACACTTCTTCGACTTCCTCTCACGTAATCGTCAGAAGTTTATTGTCGTAGGGGAGTGTGTTGTATCTTGGATCACTTTTCAGTTCTCTCTGTAATAGAGGTTTTATATATTCTCATATTCAATTTTGGAATGATAGCATTCAATTTATTTGTGTTGCACTCTCTTTCTGAAATTGCAAAGCCAACACCGAGCAAGTGGAATTTTTTCAAATGCGTAGACCTGTTCCACGATACAACATTCTTATGTACTTAGGAAGAAATTCAAATATTAAAGTGTTGCAGTCTAGAAAGTCTTCTCAGTACTGTATTAGATTTTCTACGTAATACATTATTACTCTACTACCCACAAATAATCACTAAGTGAAATCAAATTGAGAAGAAGTATTATCAAAACCATTTACAACTTAAAAACACTTTGAGATATGAGCTGTTGGTAAGCAATGTAAATTCCAATCTTCAAGACAGGGAAAATTTTTAAGACATTAAAGACACTCAATTCATTTGCAACTATCACGTGTTCCATAGTAGGACCCTCCTTCGTTTCGAGGTACATGGTGCTCGACCGACGAAGTATGGCTTAGCCGTCCACACGTTATGTAACTAGTTTTAAAAATGTACAAAATTCTCCTCAACATAAACTTCTCTAAGTAAAGAATTAACGATATCTTCCAAGTAGCTTTACTAGATTACACAGCGCATAAATACTGTGAGGGTGTGCTGAAAAGTAATGCCTCCGATTTATTATCTACAAACTCTCAAAAATTTTTAAATACAGCTAATTAATTCCATATGTTTATTTTTCACGTCTGCAAATTTACTCCTCAATACAGTCACCCTTGTGAAGAACACATTTCTCCTAATGAGAAACCACCTTTTTCATACCGTCACTGTTGAGTGTTTGCTGACGGAGCAACGACCTGGCTTCCGCTTGCACCTCTTCATCACTATCAAATTGAAGTCCTGGAAGGTGCTCTGTAAGTTTTGTGGACAGATGAAAATCGCATGGGGCCAAGTCGAGATTGTATGAAGGATGCTCAATGGCAGCGAAATTCAACCCATGGCGTCGGATTGTTGCAGACATCGAAGCGCTCGTGTGTGGTCTGGCATTAGGAGAAAGTGCTCCATATGTCGATGAACTTGTCGAACTCAAATACTCAATTGTAGCACGCTGTTTCTGACGCAGTGAGATATTTACATCACACATCACCATGTTACACGCTACAGTCCGGATCCCTAGCCCTGTAGCGGCGGAGGGATGCCACTTGCGTCAGCGAAGTGGGAACGGCTACCACGTAAAACGCGTGACATGTAAACCTCAACAGATATTTAAAAAAAAGGAATAAAAAATTCGGAGGCGTTCCTTTTCATCACGTACTGATAGAACTCGTAATATTTACAAAAACCTCGTGTATCATAAAAATAAAACCAGTAACAATGTGCCTGAAAGTTCTTATGGCTATCTCTAGTGAGCAATTCTTCATGTGATTCAAGTACGTCATGTTTTCCTAAGTATTGTATCCTTCAGGTACAATACTATCTCCTACTAATAGGCCTTTTGGTACTTCCGTATGTAGCTTCCCTTGTTATCCAAAAGCTATGCCGCATAGTTATGGAAGCTGGCCGCCCTACCAAAAATTATGTAAAAGTCTGTGTGGAGGAACAATCGCAGAATTGTCGATTCCATTACATTGTAGATAACAGAGCTTCTCCTCTGTATTCTTTAATAACCGAACACCGGTATCCGTGCTCCACTACATGTGTAGCAGTTTTCTACAGGTTGACTCTTACATAAAAGTTAACAGTAACCATCCACTTTTTACTTTGCTATTTATTTATTTAAATAGCGCAGTTACCGATTCCGAACCGACAGGTTCGTCCTCGGACTGATAGTTCACGTCAAGATACATTTTACGTTAGGTTTTACTTGTTTTCCCAAATGATTAAATTTCCTTGGGGATTGAGGTACCCTACAAGATGTGGGAATGTCTTTTCAAATTTAATTGTGCCTTCAACGATTTTAAATTATGTAAACACATTATTAAAGTGAAGATGTTTTGGTTACTTTCATTCACCTGTTTTCCAATTTAAATCAAACCTACAAAACCAAAGTAAAACTTCAACAACATCCACACACTAACCCAATATGAAATCGGGAATATTATATAATAGTGAGTTATATTTAACAACTTGCTTTGTTATACCGTACCTTCAACTAGCTATAAAAAATCAATATAATGTCCACCATTGTAATATTTATTTACGTAAATCTCTCCAGGATCATTTACTTTGCTTCCGATGTATACTATAATTTTTGCATATGTCCACAGTTTAACATTTAGGTATGTACATCTGTCCCTTCTCATTTAATTTGGTTCCATACATACAATAATATTTATATAATATCACTTCCATAACACTGTACAACAAACTGACTGCTTTATTTGTTTATCTCAGTTTTAATCAGTTCTCTTTTATTATAAATACTAAGTAATGGAACATTAGTAATTTGTAAATTACTATTGATACTTACATGTATATATCGAAATATCTCTGAGAATGGAAGTCTTTTGTATTGTTATGGTTGCGATATCACCGTTTTTGTATTCATACTTTCATGTGGTGAAACTTCTTTATATGAGAGTGGTGCTTTTAAATTACATGTTTACGAATACGCAAAACGTGCATCATATGGTATTAGCTGCTGCATGATCAAAAGCAGTCAGCAGTGGAACGTAATGTCGCGCATTTTTCAACGTAAGTAACCAAAACAGTCTCAGTTTAATAATTTGTTTACACCACTTAAAATCGTTGTGA